>NW_025533506.1:525000-657500 GCF_020615455.1 Coregonus clupeaformis | reverse complement strand
AGGGAGAGAGGGAGAGAAGTGGGGAGAGAGAGGGTGGGAAGGAGGGAGAGAGTGAGAGGGAGAGAGAGGGAGATGGAGGGAGAGTGAGAGGGAGATGGAGGGAGAGTGAGAGGGAGAGAGAGGGAGATGGAGGGAGAGTGAGAGGGAGGAGGCGAGAGGGAGATGGAGGGAGAGTGAGAGGGAGGAGGCGAGAGGGAGAGAGAGGGAGGAGGGAGAGCGAGAGGGAGGGAGGGAGGGAGAGAGAGAGAGAGGGAGGAGGAGAGCGAGAGAGAGAGAGGGAGGAGGCGAGAGGGAGAGAGAGGGAGGGGGAGAGCGAGAGGGAGGGAGGGAGGGAGGGAGGGAGAGAGAGAGAGGGAGGAGGGAGAGCGAGAGAGAGAGAGGGAGGAGGGAGAGCGAGAGTGAGAGGGAGGGGGAGGGAGAGCGAGAGGGAGCGAGAGGGAGAGCGAGAGGGATGGAGGGAGGGAGGGAGGGAGGGAGGGGGAGGGAGGGAGGGGGAGGGAGGGAGAGCGAGAGGGAGGGAGGGAGAGAGAGGGGGCGAGAGATGGAGATGGAAGGAGAGTGAGAGGGAGAGCGAGGGTGAGAAGGAGGGAGAGAAGGAGGGAGAGAGAGGAAGAGAGAGAGAGAGAGAGAGGGTGGGAGAGAGAGAGAGTGCGAGAGAGAGCAAGTGGAAGGGAGGGAGAGAGGGAGGGGAGAGAGAGGGAGAGAGGAGAGGGAGGGGGAGGAGGGGGAGAGGGAGGGAGAGGAGACAGGGAGGGAGAGTGAGGGAGAGGGAGGGAAGTGGGGAGAGAGAGGGAGGGAGGGAAGGAGGGAGGGGGAGAGGGAGGGAGGGAGAGGGAGGGGGAGAGGGAGAGGGAGGGAGAGGGAGGGAGAGTGAGGGAGGGAAGTGGGGAGAGAGGGAGGGAAGGAGGGAGAGAGTGAGAGGGCGAGAGAGGGAGAGGGAGGGAGAGAGGGAGAGGGAGAGAGAGAGACAGAGAGAGAGAGAGAGAGAGATAGATAGATAGATCTCACCTTGGCTATCAGCTTTTCCTCTTCATCATCCTCCTCTGGAACCGTTTTGAAGCCAAACACATCATACTCACTGTAGAGGGGAAATAATTGAATAGATACATTGTTGTCCATTTTTAAGCTGAAATTGATCACTTTGCTGTCACAATACCCAACCTCACAATACCCAACCTCACAATACCCAACCTCACAATACCCAACCTCACAATACCCAACCTCACAATACCCAACCTCACAATACCCAACCTCACAATACCCAACCTCACAATACCCAACCTCACAATACCCAACCTCACAATACCCAACCTCACAATACCCAACCTCACACACACAAGACTGAGAGCAGCACAGCGTCGTCAGCCGTAGTGCAATTATAAAGGTTAAGTACCTTGCTTAGGGGCACAATGGCAGTGAATAGAGGAGGATCAGTGGAAAGGTCCTTATACATTGATACAGCATATATTGACTAGAGTAGTATACTAATAAACAAGTATTTAACGCTGAGATAACGGAGATGCAGAACCATCCCTATCAAAGGGTGGTTAAACCAGGGGTTGGAATAAAAATGATTTTCCAATCGTTTCGTTCTGAACAGAACCATTATTTTTTCCGTTCTGTTCGACAGTTCCAACCAGCAAAATACATTAAATTATATTTCTAAACCAGTTTGAACCCCAAAAAAGTAACTGTTTATGTCATTCCTTTCTGTTCCTTTTTCAACCTCTGAAATATACAAATATTTGTATTTATTTAACTAAACATTAAACTCCTTCACCAATCAGTGCGGTAGAGTAGGAGGAAGAGGAGGAGGAAGAGGAGGAGGCTTGAAGCATCTTGTTGATATGACCTGCATTATCTGAATTCTACCTACGGAGGAGCTTTGAATGTCTTTGAACTTCCGAGAGCTGGCTTAACGTTGGACCAGCTAGCTAGCTAACAAGCTAACAAGCTAACAAGCTTTTGTGTGCAGAGCGGCACCATAATTAAAATAAAAACACAGCTTACCTGTAGTTACTTTGTAGTTAAAAAATCCAATGTGAAACATGATAACTATAGTATCCTTAACTAACATTAAAAAGGTTACTCCATCTTGTAGTGAGTAGGCTTCTGAGGGGGAGGGGCAGGTAACCTACACGGCTGAGGGGGAGGGGGAGGGGCAGGTAACCTACCCAGCTGAGGGGGAGGGGGAGGGGGAGGTAACCTACCCAGCTGAGGGGAGGGGAGGGGGAGGAACCCTACACAGCTGAGGGGGAGGGGGAGGTAACCTACACAGCTGAGGGGGAGGGGGAGGGGGAGGTAACCTACACAGCTGAGGGGGAGGGGCAGGTAACCTACCCAGCTGAGGGGGAGGGGGAGGGGCAGGTAACCTACACAGCTGAGGGGGAGGGGCAGGTAACCTACCCAGCTGAGGGGAAGGGGGAGGGGGAGGGGGAGGTAACCTACACAGCTGAGGGGGAGGGGCAGGGGGAGGTAACCTACACAGCTGTCAGGAGGACACTGGAATACGTTTCTGAGAGACAGAGTGAGGGGGTTGTAAAGGCCCTTCGTTTTGTGGGACTGGAAAAAAAATCCCGGAACGTAAAATAAGGTTATTAACCAGTTCCCATGCTTTGAAAATAATGGTTCTGTTCCGGAACAGTATAGATCAGGTGCTATCCACCTGTAGAGCGTGTGTGTGCGTTTACCTGACAGGGTGTGGTTTAAAGACGGCATGTTCCGTAGGTTCAGTGTTGTCCAGTGCGTCCTCCAACAGTCTAGAGATGACCTCCCTGGCAGGACTCTGCTCTGAAGAGGAACACACAGGGTTCTTCAGCTCCTGAAGAAGCACCAGGTACTTACTCTCCACCTGACACAGCTTAGCCTCCAACGCCACATACTGCAACACAGACAGAGAGAGAGAGAGAGACACACAGAGACACACACAGAGAGACAGAGAGAGAGAGAGACACATAGAGAGAGAGAGAGAGAGACACACACACAGAGAGAGAGACACAGAGAGAGAGAGAGAGAGAGAGAGAGAGAGAGAGAGAGAGAGAGAGAGAGAGAGAGAGAGAGAGAGAGAAAAGAGAGAGAGAGACACACACAGAGAGACAGAGAGAGAGAGAGAGAGAGAGAGAGAGAGAGAGAGAGAGAGAGAGAGAGAGAGAGAGAGAGAGAGAGAGAGAGAGAGAGAGAGAGAGAGAGAGAGAGAGAGAGAGAGACAGAGACAGAGACAGAGAGAGACGCACAGAGAGAGACACACACAGAGAGACAGAGAGAGAGAGACACATAGAGAGAGACAGAGAGAGAAAGAGACACACAGAGAGAGAGAGAGAGAGAGAGAGACAAACAGAGAGAGAGACACACAGAGAGAGACAGAGAGAGAAAGAGACACAGAGAGAGAGAGAGAAGAGAGAGAGAGAGAGAGAGAGAGAGAGAGAGAGAGAGAGAGAGAGAGAGAGAGAGAGAGAGAGAGACACACACAGAGAGAGACAGACAGAGAGAGAGAGAGAGACACAGAGAGAGAGAGAGAGAGAGAGAGAGAGAGAGAGAGAGAGAAAGAGAGAGAGAGAGAGAGAGACAGAGAGACAGAGAGAAAGACACCAAGAGAGATAAAATAATGATATAAAAAAATTATGATTTTCCAGAGAAGATCCAGATCTCAGGGAATTAGACCAAAGTTCTCAATTGGTACAAAATATACAGTGGGGAAAAAAGTATTTAGTCAGCCACCAATTGTGCAAGTTCTCCCACTTAAAAAGATGAGAGAGGCCTGTAATTTTCATCATAGTTACACGTCAACTATGACAGACAAAATGAGATTTTTTTTTCCAGAAAATCACATTGTAGGATTTTTTATGAATTTATTTGCAAATTATGGTGGAAAATAAGTATTTGGTCACCTACAAACAAGCAAGATTTCTGGCTCTCACAGACCTGTAACTTCTTCTTTAAGAGGCTCCTCTTTCCTCCACTCGTTACCTGTATTAATGGCACCTGTTTGAACTTGTTATCAGTATAAAAGACACCTGTCCACAACCTCAAACAGTCACACTCCAAACTCCACTATGGCCAAGACCAAAGAGCTGTCAAAGGACACCAGAAACAAAATTGTAGACCTGCACCAGGCTGGGAAGACTGAATCTGCAATAGGTAAGCAGCTTGGTTTGAAGAAATCAACTGTGGGAGCAATTATTAGGAAATGGAAGACATACAAGACCACTGATAATCTCCCTCGATCTGGGGCTCCACGCAAGATCTCACCCCGTGGGGTCAAAAATGATCACAAGAACGGTGAGCAAAAATCCCAGAACCACACGGGGGACCTAGTGAATGACCTGCAGAGAGCTGGGACCAAACTAACAAAGCCTACCATCAGTAACACACTACGCCGCCAGGGACTCAAATCCCTGCAGTGCCAGACGTGTCCCCCTGCTTAAGCCAGTACATGTCCAGGCCCGTCTGAAGTTTGCTAGAGTGCATTTGGATGATCCAGAAGAGGATTGGGAGAAGTCATATGGTCAGATGAAACCAAAATAGAACTTTTTTGGTAAAAACTCAACTCGTCGTGTTTGGAGGACAAAGAATGCTGAGTTGCATCCAAAGAACACCATACCTACTGTGAAGCATGGGGGTGGAAACATCATGCTTTGGGGTTTTTCTGCAAAGGGACCAGGACGATTGATCAGTGTAAAGGAAAGAATGAATGGGGCCATGTATCGTGAGATTTTGAGTGAAAACCTCCTTCCATCAGCAAGGGCATTGAAGATGAAACGTGGCTGGGTCTTTCAGCATGACAATGATCCCAAACACACCGCCCGGGCAACGAAGGAGTGGCTTCGTAAGAAGCATTTCAAGGTCCTGGAGTGGCCTAGCCAGTCTCCAGATCTCAACCCCATAGAAAATCTTTGGAGGGAGTTGAAAGTCCGTGTTGCCCAGCGACAGCCCCAAAACATCACTGCTCTAGAAGAGATCTGCATGGGAGGAATGGGCCAAAATACCAGCAACAGTGTGTGAAAACCTTATGAAGACTTACAGAAACGTTTGACCTGTGTCATTGCAACAAAGGGTATATAACAAAGCATTGAGAAACTTTTGTTATTGACCAAATACTTATTTTCCACCATAATTTGCAAATAAATTAATAAAAAATCCTACAATGTGATTTTCTGGAAAAAAAAATCTCATTTTGTCTGTCATAGTTGACGTGTACCTATGATGAAATTTACAGGCCTCTCTCATCTTTTTAAGTGGGAGAACTTGCACAATTGGTGGCTGACTAAATCATTTTTTCCCCCACTGTATAGAGTACTGTACACACTACAATTACTTAGGTTTAAAAATAATCTCAACTGTACACCTTAAATGATGCAGTGAATGAACTGAGAGAGAAAGCACGCAGGGCATTCTAAGCCATTATAAAACAAATTTAAATTGAAATAGAGACAAGGCAAGAAGGGCCTTCTATGCCATCAAAAGGAACATAAAATTTGACATACCAATTAGGATCTGGCTAAAAATACTTGAATCAGTTATAGAACCCATTGCCCTTTATGGTTGTGAGGTCTGGGGTCCGCTCACCAACCAAGAGTTCACAAAATGGGACAAACACCAAATTGAGACTCTGCATGCAGAATTCTGCAAAAATATCCTCTGTGTACAACGTAAAACACCAAATAATGCATGCAGAGCAGAATTAGGCCGATACCCGTTAATGATCAAAATCCAGAAAAGAGCCGTTAAATTCTACAACCACCTAAAAGGAAGCGATTCCCAAACCTTCCATAACAAAGCCATCACCTACAGAGAGATGAACCTGGAGAAGAGTCCCCTAAGCAAGCTGGTCCTGGGGCTCTGTTCACAAACACAAACAGACCCCACAGAGCCCCAGGACAGCAACACAATTAGACCCAACCAAATCATGAGAAAACAACAATAATAATAATAATAATAATAATAATATGCCATTTAGCAGACGCTTTTATCCAAAGCGACTTACAGTCATGCGTGCATACATTTTTGTGTATGGGTGGTCCCGGGGATCGAACCCACTACCTTGGCGTTACGAGCGCCGTGCTCTACCAGCTGAGCTACAAAATCCGGGGAGGGGAGGAACCTCTCTCATCCATTTATATGCAGATAATAGTCTTATACTCAGCTGGCCCCTCCCCGGATTTTGTGTTAATTACTACCTCTGAGGGTTTAGAGCTTGAGGTAGTCACCTCATACAAGTACTTGGGAGTACGGCTAGACGGTACACTGTCCTTCTCTCAGCACATATCAAAGGTGTCTCTTTATGTAGTGTTGTGGTGTCTCTCTTTATGTAGTGTTGTGGTGTCTCTTTATGTAGTGTTGTGGTGTCTCTCTTTATGTAGTGTTGTGGTGTCTCTCTTTATGTAGTGTTGTGGTGTATCTCTTTATGTAGTGTTGGTGTCTCTCTTTATGTAGTGTTGTGGTGTCTCTTTATGTAGTGTTGTGGCGTCTCTCTTTATGTAGTGTTGTGGTGTCTCTCTGTATGTAGTGTTGTGGTGTCTCTCTTTATGTAGTGTTGTGGCGTCTCTCTTTATGTAGTGTTGTGGTGTCTCTCTCTTATGTAGTGTTGTGGCGTCTCTCTTTATGTAGTGTTGTGGCGTCTCTCTTTATGTAGTGTTGTGGTGTCTCTCTTGTATGTAGTGTTGTGGTGTCTCTCTTTATGTAGTGTTGTGGCGTCTCTCTTTATGTAGTGTTGTGGCGTCTCTCTTTATGTAGTGTTGTGGTGTCTCTCTTTATGTAGTGTTGTGGTGTCTCTTTATGTAGTGTTGTGGCGTCTCTCTTTATGTAGTGTTGTGGCGTCTCTCTTTATGTAGTGTTGTGGCGTCTCTCTTATGTAGTGTTGTGGTGTCTCTCTTTATGTAGTGTTGTGGCGTCTCTCTTTATGTAGTGTTGTGGCGTCTCTCTTTATGTAGTGTTGTGGCGTCTCTCTTTATGTAGTGTTGTGGCGTCTCTCTTTATGTAGTGTTGTGGTGTCTCTCTTTATGTAGTGTTGTGGCGTCTCTCTTGTTGTGATGTGTTTTGTCCTATATTTTTATTTTAAATCCCAGCCCCCATCCCCGCAGGAGGCCTTTTGCCTTTTGGTAGGCCGTCATTGTAAATAAGAATGTGTTCTTGACTGACTTGCCCAGTTAAATAAAGGTTCAATAATCAATAGTACCTTGGCCTCCAGAGTTTTCTCCCTGGCCTCAGCATTCCTCAGTAGAATAGTCAGCTCCAGGATCTCTTTATTCAGGAACTTGTTCTGGGATTTATAGCCTTGAACACTGTCCTGAAAATGGAAATACCGTTGTATAAGCACCATAAAAAGTATCATCATAACATGAGAAGCAGGATATAACAGGGATAGTTACAGGGCGTAACTGACTACAGTCAAAGCTCCAAAACTGCTGAGGTCACTGGGTTTACAGTTACCGTTCATTTCCTTCCTCTCTACTAAGTCTTCATCTTCTCTGCTTCTCTATGCATTCCCATGTTACCACACCCCACCAGCCCCGTGTTATTACTACACCCCACCAGCCCCGTGTTATTACTACACCCCACCAGCCCCGTGTTATTACTACACCCCACCAGCCCAGTGTTATTACCACACCCCACCAGCCCCGTGTTATTACTACACCCCACCAGCCCCGTGTTATTACTACACCCCACCAGCCCCGTGTTATTACTACACCCCACCAGCCCCGTGTTATTACTACACCCCACCAGCCCCGTGTTATTACTACACCCCACCAGCCCCGTGTTATTACCACACCCCACCAGCCCCGTGTTATTACCACACCCCACCAGCCCCGTGTTATTACTACACCCCACCAGCCCCGTGTTATTACTACACCCCACCAGCCCCCGTGTTATTACCACACCCCACCAGCCCCGTGTTATTACCACACCCCACCAGCCCCGTGTTATTACTACACCCCACCAGCCCCGTGTTATTACTACACCCCACCAGCCCCGTGTTATTACTACACCCCACCAGCCCCGTGTTATTACTACACCCCACCAGCCCCGTGTTATTACCACACCCCACCAGCCCCGTGTTATTACTACACCCCACCAGCCCCGTGTTATTACCACACCCCACCAGCCCCGTGTTATTACTACACCCCACCAGCCCCGTGTTATTACTACACCCCACCAGCCCCGTGTTATTACCACACCCCACCAGCCCCGTGTTATTACCACACCCCACCAGCCCCGTGTTATTACCACACCCCACCAGCCCCGTGTTATTACTACACCCCACCAGCCCCGTGTTATTACCACACCCCACCAGCCCCGTGTTATTACTACACCCCACCAGCCCCGTGTTATTACCACACCCCACCAGCCCCGTGTTATTACCACACCCCACCAGACCCGTGTTATTACTACACCCCACCAGCCCGTGTTATTACCACACCCCACCAGACCCGTGTTATTACTACACCCCACCAGACCCGTGTTATTACCACACCCCACCAGCCCCGTGTTATTACTACACCCCACCAGCCCCGTGTTATTACTACACCCCACCAGCCCCGTGTTATTACCACACCCCACCAGCCCCGTGTTATTACTACACCCCACCAGCCCCGTGTTATTACTACACCCCACCAGCCCCGTGTTATTACTACACCCCACCAGCCCTGTGTCCCTGTACCCTGAGGTTGTAATCACCCCATCAGCCCTGTGTCTCTGTACCCTGAGGTTGTAATCACCCCACCAGCCCTGTGTCTCTGTACCCTGAGGTTGTAATCACCCCATCAGCCCTGTGTCTCTGTACCCTGAGGTTGTAATCACCCCACCAGCCCTGTGTCTCTGTACCCTGAGGTTGTAATCACCACATCAGCCCTGTGTCTCTGTACCCTGAGGTTGTAATCACCCCACCAGCCCTGTGTCTCTGTACCCTGAGGTTGTAATCACCCCATCAGCCCTGTGTCTCTGTACCCTGAGGTTGTAATCACCCCACCAGCCCTGTGTCTCTGTACCCTGAGGTTGTAATCACCCCATCAGCCCTGTGTCTCTGTACCCTGAGGTTGTAATCACCCCACCAGCCCCGTGTCTCTGTACCTTGAGGTTGTAATCACCCCACCAGCCCTGTGTCTCTGTACCCTGAGGTTGTAATCACCGCACCAGCCCCGTGTCTCTGTACCCTGAGGTTGTAATCACCCCACCAGCCCTGTGTCTCTGTACCCTGAGGTTGTAATCACCCCACCAGCCCTGTGTCTCTGTACCCTGAGGTTGTAATCACCCCACCAGCCCTGTGTCTCTGTACCCTGAGGTTGTAATCACCCCACCAGCCCTGTGTCTCTGTACCCTGAGGTTGTAATCACCCCACCAGCCCTGTGTCTCTGTACCCTGAGGTTGTAATCACCCCACCAGCCCTGTGTCTCTGTACCGTGAGGTTGTAATCAACCTACCAGAGTTATTACTGTGTGGTTCTGTACATTTAACCAAGACCCAACCCCCCCACCAGCCCTGTGTTATTACTACACCCCACCAGCCCTGTGTCTCTGTACCCTGAGGTTGTAATCACCCCATCAGCCCTGTGTCTCTGTACCCTGAGGTTGTAATCACCCCATCAGCCCTGTGTCTCTGTACCCTGAGGTTGTAATCACCCCACCAGCCCTGTGTCTCTGTACCCTGAGGTTGTAATCACCCCACCAGCCCTGTGTCTCTGTACCCTGAGGTTGTAATCACCCCACCAGCCCCGTGTCTCTGTACCCTGAGGTTGTAATCACCCCACCAGCCCTGTGTCTCTGTACCCTGAGGTTGTAATCACCCCACCAGCCCTGTGTCTCTGTACCCTGAGGTTGTAATCACCCCACCAGCCCTGTGTCTCTGTACCGTGAGGTTGTAATCACCCCACCAGCCCTGTGTCTCTGTACCCTGAGGTTGTAATCACCCCACCAGCCCTGTGTCTCTGTACCGTGAGGTTGTAATCACCCCACCAGTCCTGTGTCTCTGTACCGTGAGGTTGTAATCACCCCACCAGCCCTGTGTCTCTGTACCGTGAGGTTGTAATCAACCTACCAGAGTTATTACTGTGTGGTTCTGTACATTTAACCAAGACCCAACCCCCCCACCAGCCCTGTGTCTCTGTACCCATTTAACCAAGACCCAACCCCCCCACCAGCCCTGTGTCTCTGTACCCATTTAACCAAGACCCAACCCCCCCACCAGCCCTGTGTCTCTGTACCCATTTAACCAAGACCCAACCCCCCACCAGCCCTGTGTCTCTGTACCCATTTAACCAAGACCCAACCCCCCCCACCAGCCCTGTGTCTCTGTACCCATTTAACCAAGACCCAACCCCCCCACCAGACCTGTGTCTCTGTACCCATTTAACCAAGACCCAACCCCCCCACCAGCCCTGTGTCTCTGTACCCATTTAACCAAGACCCAACCCCCCCACCAGACCTGTGTCTCTGTACCCATTTAACCAAGACCCAACCCCCCCACCAGCCCTGTGTCTCTGTACCCATTTAACCAAGACCCAACCCCCCCACCAGCCCTGTGTCTCTGTACCCATTTAACCAAGACCCAACCCCCCCACCAGCCCTGGTTGTACCTTGAGGTTGTTTATCTCCTGTTGCTGGCTGGCGGGGGGTGGGGCTGAGCTGCAGTCCTGGAGCGGGGGGGTGTTCCCGTCTGCTCCCTGGGGGGGTGTCTGGGACAGTTTAATGATGACCTCGTCTTTGGCCTGGATGGTCTCCATCAGCATGCTCAGCTGCTCATTGATCTCCCCAACCTAGAGGACAACAACAATATTAACCCTAACCCCACCTAGAGGATAACAATATTAACCCTAACCCCACCTAGAGGATAACAACATTAACCCTAACCCCACCTAGAGGATAACAACAATATTAACCCTAACCCCACCTAGAGGATAACAATATTAACCCTAACCCCACCTAGAGGATAACAACAATATTAACCCTAACCCCACCAAGAGGATAACAATATTAACCCTAACCCCACCTAGAGGACAACAACAATATTAACCCTAACCCCACCTAGAGGAAAACAACAATATTAACCCTAACCCCACCTAGAGGACAACAATATTAACCCTAACCCCACCTAGAGGATAACAATATTAACCCTAACCCCACCTAGAGGATAACAACAATATTAACCCTAACCCCACCTAGAGGATAACAATATTAACCCTAACCCCACCTAGAGGACAACAACAATATTAACCCTAACCCCACCTAGAGGAAAACAACAATATTAACCCTAACCCCACCTAGAGGAAAACAACAATATTAACCCTAACCCCACCTAGAGGATAACAATATTAACCCTAACCCCACCTAGAGGATAACAATATTAACCCTAACCCCACCTAGAGGATAACAACAATATTAACCCTAACCCCACCTAGAGGACAACAACAATATTAACCCTAACCCCACCTAGAGGATAACAATATTAACCCTAACCCCACCTAGAGGATAACAATATTAACCCTAACCCCACCTAGAGGATAACAATATTAACCCTAACCCCACCTAGAGGATAACAACAATATTAACCCTAACCCCACCTAGAGGATAACAATATTAACCCTAACCCCACCTAGAGGACAACAACAATATTAACCCTAACCCCACCTAGAGGATAACAATATTAACCCTAACCCCACCTAGAGGATAACAACAATATTAACCCTAACCCCACCTAGAGGATAACAACAATATTAACCCTAACCCCACCTAGAGGATAACAATATTAACCCTAACCCCACCTAGAGGATAACAACAATATTAACCCTAACCCCCACCTAGAGGATAACAATATTAACCCTAACCCCACCTAGAGGACAACAACAATATTAACCCTAACCCCACCCAGAGGACAACAACAATATTAACCCTAACCCCACCTAGAGGACAACAACAATATTAACCCCTAACCCCACCTAGAGGATAACAATATTAACCCTAACCCCACCTAGAGGATAACAATATTAACCCTAACCCCCACCTAGAGGACAACAACAATATTAACCCTAACCCCACCTAGAGGATAACAATATTAACCCTAACCCCACCTAGAGGATAACAATATTAACCCTAACCCCACCTAGAGGACAACAACAATATTAACCCTAACCCCACCTAGAGGATAACAATATTAACCCTAACCCCACCTAGAGGACAACAACAATATTAACCCTAACCCCACCTAGAGGACAACAACAATATTAACCCTAACCCCACCTAGAGGATAACAATATTAACCCTAACCCCACCTAGAGGACAACAATATTAACCCTAACCCCACCTAGAGGATAACAACAAATTAACCCTAACCCCACCTAGAGGACAACAACAATATTAACCCTAACCCCACCTAGAGGGATAACAATATTAACCCTAACCCCACCTAGAGGACAACAACAATATTAACCCTAACCCCACCTAGAGGACAACAACAATATTAACCCTAACCCCACCTAGAGGATAACAATATTAACCCTAACCCCACCTAGAGGACAACAACAATATTAACCCTAACCCCACCTAGAGGATAACAATATTAACCCTAACCCCACCTAGAGGATAACAATATTAACCCTAACCCCACCTAGAGGATAACAACAATATTAACCCTAACCCCACCTAGAGGACAACAACAATATTAACCCTAACCCCACCTAGAGAACAACAACAATATTAACCCTAACCCCACCTAGAGGACAACAACAATATTAACCCTAACCCCACCTAGAGGATAACAATATTAACCCTAACCCCACCTAGAGGACAACAACAATATTAACCCTAACCCCACCTAGAGGATAACAACAATATTAACCCTAACCCCACCCAGAGGATAACAATATTAACCCTAACCCCACCTAGAGGATAACAATATTAACCCTAACCCCACCTAGAGGATAACAACAATATTAACCCTAACCCCACCTAGAGGATAACAACTATTAACCCTAACCCCACCTAGAGGGATAACAATATTAACCCTAACCCCACCTAGAGGACAACAATATTAACCCTAACCCCACCTAGAGGGATAACAATATTAACCCTAACCCCACCTAGAGGATAACAATATTAACCCTAACCCCACCTAGAGGATAACAATATTAACCCTAACCCCACCTAGAGGGATAACAACAATATTAACCCTAACCCCACCTAGAGGACAACAACAATATTAACCCTAACCCCACCTAGAGGACAACAACAATATTAACCCTAACCCCCACCTAGAGGATAACAATATTAACCCTAACCCCACCTAGAGGACAACAATATTAACCCTAACCCCACCTAGAGGATAACAATATTAACCCTAACCCCACCTAGAGGATAACAACAATATTAACCCTAACCCCACCCAGAGGATAACAACAATATTAACCCTAACCCCACCTAGAGGATAACAACAATATTAACCCTAACCCCACCTAGAGGACAACAACAATATTAACCCTAACCCCACCTAGAGGACAACAACAATATTAACCCTAACCCCACCTAGAGGACAACAACAATATTAACCCCTAACCCCACCTAGAGGACAACAATATTAACCCTAACCCCACCTAGAGGACAACAACAATATTAACCCTAACCCCACCTAGAGGATAACAATATTAACCCTAACCCCACCTAGAGGACAACAACAATATTAACCCTAACCCCACCTAGAGGACAACAATATTAACCCTAACCCCACCTAGAGGACAACAACAATATTAACCCTAACCCCACCTAGAGGATAACAATATTAACCCTAACCCCACCTAGAGGATAACAATATTAACCCTAACCCCACCTAGAGGACAACAACAATATTAACCCTAACCCCACCTAGAGGATAACAATATTAACCCTAACCCCACCTAGAGGACAACAACAATATTAACCCTAACCCCACCTAGAGGATAACAATATTAACCCTAACCCCACCTAGAGGATAACAACAATATTAACCCTAACCCCACCTAGAGGATAACAATATTAACCCTAACCCCACCTAGAGGATAACAATATATAACCCTAACCCCACCTAGAGGATAACAACAATATTAACCCTAACCCCACCTAGAGGATAACAACAATATTAACCCTAACCCCACCTAGAGGATAACAACAATATTAACCCTAACCCCACCTAGAGGACAACAACAATATTAACCCTAACCCCACCTAGAGGGACAACAACAATATTAACCTAACCCCACCTAGAGGATAACAACAATATTAACCCTAACCCCACCTAGAGGATAACAATATTAACTCTAACCCCACCTAGAGGATAACAATATTAACCCTAACCCCACCTAGAGGACAACAACAATATTAACCCTAACCCCACCTAGAGGACAACAACAATATTAACCCTAACCCCACCTAGAGGACAACCATATTAACCCTAACCCCACCTAGAGGACAACAATATTAACCCTAACCCCACCTAGAGGATAACAATATTAACCCCTAACCCCACCTAGAGGACAACAATATTAACCCTAACCCCACCTAGAGGATAACAATATTAACCCTAACCCCACCTAGAGGATAACAACAATATTAACCCTAACCCCACCTAGAGGACAACAACAATATTAACCCTAACCCCACCTAGAGGATAACAACAATATTAACCCTAACCCCACCTAGAGGATAACAACAATATTAACCCTAACCCCACCTAGAGGACAACAACAATATTAACCCTAACCCCACCTAGAGGATAACAATATTAACCCTAACCCCACCTAGAGGACAACAACAATATTAACCCTAACCCCACCTAGAGGACAACAACAATATTAACCCTAACCCCACCTAGAGGATAACAATATTAACCCTAACCCCACCTAGAGGATAACAATATTAACCCTAACCCCACCTAGAGGATAACAACAATATTAACCCTAACCCCCACCTAGAGGACAACAACAATATTAACCCCTAACCCCACCTAGAGGACAACAATATTAACCCTAACCCCACCTAGAGGACAACAACAATATTAACCCTAACCCCACCTAGAGGATAACAATATTAACCCTAACCCCACCTAGAGGACAACAACAATATTAACCCCTAACCCCACCTAGAGGACAACAATATTAACCCTAACCCCACCTAGAGGGACAACAACAATATTAACCCTAACCCCACCTAGAGGATAACAATATTAACCCTAACCCCACCTAGAGGATAACAATATTAACCCTAACCCCACCTAGAGGACAACAACAATATTAACCCTAACCTCACCCTAGAGGATAACAATATTAACCCTAACCCCACCTAGAGGACAACAACAATATTAACCCTAACCCCACCTAGAGGATAACAATATTAACCCTAACCCCACCTAGAGGATAACAACAATATTAACCCTAACCCCACCTAGAGGATAACAATATTAACCCTAACCCCACCTAGAGGATAACAATATATAACCTAACCCCACCTAGAGGATAACAACAATATTAACCCTAACCCCACCTAGAGGATAACAACAATATTAACCCTAACCCCACCTAGAGGATAACAACAATATTAACCCTAACCCCACCTAGAGGACAACAACAATATTAACCCTAACCCCACCTAGAGGACAACAACAATATTAACCCTAACCCCACCTAGAGGATAACAACAATATTAACCCTAACCCCACCTAGAGGATAACAATATTAACCCTAACCCCACCTAGAGGATAACAATATTAACCCTAACCCCACCTAGAGGACAACAACTATTAACCCTAACCCCACCTAGAGGACAACAACAATATTAACCCTAACCCCACCTAGAGGACAACAATATTAACCCTAACCCCACCTAGAGGACAACAATATTAACCCTAACCCCACCTAGAGGATAACAATATTAACCCTAACCCCACCTAGAGGACAACAATATTAACCCTAACCCCACCTAGAGGATAACAATATTAACCCTAACCCCACCTAGAGGACAACAACAATATTAACCCTAACCCCACCTAGAGGACAACAACAATATTAACCCTAACCCCACCTAGAGGATAACAATATTAACCCTAACCCCACCTAGAGGATAACAACAATATTAACCCTAACCCCACCTAGAGGATAACAACAATATTAACCCTAACCCCACCTAGAGGACAACAACAATATTAACCCTAACCCCACCTAGAGGATAACAATATTAACCCTAACCCCACCTAGAGGACAACAACAATATTAACCCTAACCCCACCTAGAGGATAACAATATTAACCCTAACCCCACCTAGAGGATAACAACAATATTAACCCTAACCCCACCTAGAGGATAACAATATTAACCCTAACCCCACCTAGAGGATAACAATATTAACCCTAACCCCACCTAGAGGACAACAACAATATTAACCCTAACCCCACCTAGAGGATAACAATATTAACCCTAACCCCACACAGAGGACAACAACAATATTAACCCTAACCCCACCTAGAGGATAACAATATTAACCCTAACTCCCACCTAGAGGATAACAATATTAACCCTAACCCCACCTAGAGGGATAACAATATTAACCCTAACCCCACCTAGAGGAAAACAATATTAACCCCTAACCCCACCTAGAGGACAACAACAATATTAACCCTAACCCCACCTAGAGGATAACAATATTAACCCCTAACCCCACCTAGAGGATAACAATATTAACCCTAACCCCACCTAGAGGACAACAACAATATTAACCCTAACCCCACCTAGAGGATAACAATATTAACCCTAACCCCACCTAGAGGACAACAACAATATTAACCCTAACCCCACCTAGAGGATAACAATATTAACCCTAACCCCACCTAGAGGATAACAACAATATTAACCCTAACCCCACCTAGAGGATAACAATATTAACCCTAACCCCACCTAGAGGACAACAATATTAACCCTAACCCCACCTAGAGGATAACAATATTAACCCTAACCCCACCTAGAGGACAACAATATTAACCCTAACCCCACCTAGAGGATAACAATATTAACCCTAACCCCACCTAGAGGATAACAACAATATTAACCCTAACCCCACCTAGAGGACAACAATATTAACCCTAACCCCACCTAGAGGATAACAACAATATTAACCCTAACCCCACCTAGAGGACAACAACAATATTAACCCTAACCCCACCTAGAGGATAACAATATTAACCCTAACCCCACCTAGAGGGACAACAACAATATTAACCCTAACCCCACCTAGAGGACAACAACAATATTAACCCTAACCCCACCTAGAGGATAACAATATTAACCCTAACCCCACCTAGAGGACAACAACAATATTAACCCTAACCCCACCTAGAGGATAACAATATTAACCCTAACCCCACCTAGAGGATAACAATATTAACCCTAACCCCACCTAGAGGATAACAACAATATTAACCCTAACCCCACCTAGAGGACAACAACAATATTAACCCTAACCCCACCTAGAGAACAACAACAATATTAACCCTAACCCCACCTAGAGGACAACAACAATATTAACCCTAACCCCACCTAGAGGATAACAATATTAACCCTAACCCCACCTAGAGGACAACAACAATATTAACCCTAACCCCACCTAGAGGATAACAACAATATTAACCCTAACCCCACCTAGAGGATAACAATATTAACCCTAACCCCACCTAGAGGATAACAATATTAACCCTAACCCCACCTAGAGGATAACAACAATATTAACCCTAACCCCACCTAGAGGATAACAATATTAACCCTAACCCCACCTAGAGGACAACAATATTAACCCTAACCCCACCTAGAGGATAACAATATTAACCCTAACCCCACCTAGAGGATAACAATATTAACCCTAACCCCACCTAGAGGATAACAATATTAACCCTAACCCCACCTAGAGGATAACAACAATATTAACCCTAACCCCACCTAGAGGACAACAACAATATTAACCCTAACCCCACCTAGAGGACAACAACAATATTAACCCTAACCCCACCTAGAGGATAACAATATTAACCCTAACCCCACCTAGAGGATAACAATATTAACCCTAACCCCACCTAGAGGATAACAATATTAACCCTAACCCCACCTAGAGGATAACAACAATATTAACCCTAACCCCACCCAGAGGATAACAACAATATTAGCCCTAACCCCACCTAGAGGATAACAACAATATTAACCCTAACCCCACCTAGAGGACAACAACAATATTAACCCTAACCCCACCTAGAGGACAACAACAATATTAACCCTAACCCCACCTAGAGGACAACAACAATATTAACCCTAACCCCACCTAGAGGACAACAATATTAACCCTAACCCCACCTAGAGGACAACAACAATATTAACCCTAACCCCACCTAGAGGATAACAATATTAACCCTAACCCCACCTAGAGGACAACAACAATATTAACCCTAACCCCACCTAGAGGACAACAATATTAACCCTAACCCCACCAAGAGGACAACAACAATATTAACCCTAACCCCACCTAGAGGATAACAATATTAACCCTAACCCCACCTAGAGGATAACAATATTAACCCTAACCCCACCTAGAGGACAACAACAATATTAACCCTAACCCCACCTAGAGGATAACAATATTAACCCTAACCCCACCTAGAGGACAACAACAATATTAACCCTAACCCCACCTAGAGGATAACAATATTAACCCTAACCCCACCTAGAGGATAACAACAATATTAACCCTAACCCCACCTAGAGGATAACAATATTAACCCTAACCCCACCTAGAGGATAACAATATATAACCCTAACCCCACCTAGAGGATAACAACAATATTAACCCTAACCCCACCTAGAGGATAACAACAATATTAACCCTAACCCCACCTAGAGGATAACAACAATATTAACCCTAACCCCACCTAGAGGACAACAACAATATTAACCCTAACCCCACCTAGAGGACAACAACAATATTAACCCTAACCCCACCTAGAGGATAACAACAATATTAACCCTAACCCCACCTAGAGGATAACAATATTAACCCTAACCCCACCTAGAGGATAACAATATTAACCCTAACCCCACCTAGAGGACAACAAATATTAACCCTAACCCCACCTAGAGGACAACAACAATATTAACCCTAACCCCACCTAGAGGGACAACAATATTAACCCTAACCCCACCTAAAGGACAACAATATTAACCCCTAACCCCACCTAGAGGATAACAATATTAACCCTAACCCCACCTAGAGGACAAACAATATTAACCCTAACCCCACCTAGAGGATAACAACAATATTAACCCCTAACCCCACCTAGAGGACAACAACAATATTAACCCTAACCCCACCTAGAGGATAACAACAATATTAACCCTAACCCTCCTAGAGGATAACAACAATATTAACCCTAACCCCACCTAGAGGACAACAACAATATTAACCCTAACCCCACCTAGAGGATAACAATATTAACCCTAACCCCACCTAGAGGACAACAACAATATTAACCCTAACCCCACCTAGAGGACAACAACAATATTAACCCTAACCCCACCTAGAGGATAACAATATTAACCCTAACCCCACCTAGAGGATAACAACAATATTAACCCTAACCCCACCTAGAGGATAACAACAATATTAACCCTAACCCCACCTAGAGGACAACAACAATATTAACCCTAACCCCACCTAGAGGACAACAATATTAACCCTAACCCCACCTAGAGGACAACAACAATATTAACCCAAACCCCACCTAGAGGATAACAATATTAACCCTAACCCCACCTAGAGGACAACAACAATATTAACCCTAACCCCACCTAGAGGACAACAATATTAACCCCTAACCCCCACCTAGAGGACAACAACAATATTAACCCTAACCCCACCTAGAGGATAACAATATTAACCCTAACCCCACCTAGAGGATAACAATATTAACCCTAACCCCACCTAGAGGACAACAACAATATTAACCCTAACCCCACCTAGAGGATAACAATATTAACCCTAACCCCACCTAGAGGACAACAACAATATTAACCCTAACCCCACCTAGAGGATAACAATATTAACCCTAACCCCACCTAGAGGATAACAACAATATTAACCCTAACCCCACCTAGAGGATAACAATATTAACCCTAACCCCACCTAGAGGATAACAATATATAACCCTAACCCCACCTAGAGGATAACAACAATATTAACCCTAACCCCACCTAGAGGATAACAACAATATTAACCCTAACCCCACCTAGAGGATAACAACAATATTAACCCTAACCCCACCTAGAGGATAACAATATTAACCCTAACCCCACCTAGAGGACAACAACAATATTAACCCTAACCCCACCTAGAGGACAACAACAATATTAACCCTAACCCCACCTAGAGGACAACAATATTAACCCTAACCCCACCTAGAGGACAACAATATTAACCCTAACCCCACCTAGAGGATAACAATATTAACCCTAACCCCACCTAGAGGACAACAATATTAACCCTAACCCCACCTAGAGGATAACAATATTAACCCTAACCCCACCTAGAGGATAACAACAATATTAACCCTAACCCCACCTAGAGGACAACAACAATATTAACCCTAACCCCACCTAGAGGATAACAACAATATTAACCCTAACCCCACCTAGAGGATAACAACAATATTAACCCTAACCCCACCTAGAGGACAACAACAATATTAACCCTAACCCCACCTAGAGGATAACAATATTAACCCTAACCCCACCTAGAGGACAACAACAATATTAACCCTAACCCCACCTAGAGGACAACAACAATATTAACCCTAACCCCACCTAGAGGATAACAATATTAACCCTAACCCCACCCAGAGGACAACAACAATATTAACTCCTAACCCCACCCAGAGGATAACAAATATTAACCCTAACCCCACCTAGAGGACAACAACATATTAACCCTAACCCCACCTAGAGGATAACAATATTAACCCTAACCCCACCTAGAGGACAACAACAATATTAACCCTAACCCCACCTAGAGGATAACAATATTAACCCCTAACCCCACCTAGAGGATAACAACAATATTAACCCTAACCCCACCTAGAGGATAACAAATATTAACCCTAACCCCACCTAGAGGATAACAATATTAACCCTAACCCCACCTAGAGGACAACAACAATATTAACCCTAACCCCACCTAGAGGATAACAATATTAACCCTAACCCCACCTAGAGGACAACAACAATATTAACCCTAACCCCACCTAGAGGATAACAATATTAACCCTAACCCCACCTAGAGGATAACAATATTAACCCTAACCCCACCTAGAGGATAACAATATTAACCCTAACCCCACCTAGAGGATAACAATATTAACCCTAACCCCACCTAGAGGACAACAACAATATTAACCCTAACCCCACCTAGAGGATAACAACATATTAACCCTAACCCCACCTAGAGGATAACAATATTAACCCTAACCCCACCTAGAGGACAACAACAATATTAACCCTAACCCCACCTAGAGGATAACAATATTAACCCTAACCCCACCTAGAGGATAACAACTATTAACCCTAACCCCACCTAGAGGATAACAATATTAACCCTAACCCCACCTAGAGGACAACAATATTAACCCTAACCCCACCTAGAGGATAACAATATTAACCCTAACCCCACCTAGAGGACAACAACTATTAACCCTAACCCCACCTGAGGATAACAATATTAACCCTAACCCCACCCAGAGGATAACAACAATATTAACCCTAACCCCACCTAGAGGACAACAATATTAACCCTAACCCCACCTAGAGGATAACAACAATATTAACCCTAACCCCCACCTAGAGGACAACAACAATATTACCTCCCCACCTAACAACAATAACCTAACCCCACCTAGAGGACAACAATATTAACCCTAACCCCACCTAGAGGACAACAACAATATTAACCCTAACCCCACCTAGAGGACAACAATATTAACCTTAACCCCACCTAGAGGACAACAACAATATTAACCCTAACCCCACCTAGAGGATAACAATATTAACCCTAACCCCACCTAGAGGACAACAATATTAACCTAACCCCACCTAGAGGATAACAACAATATTAACCCTAACCCCACCTAGAGGACAACAACAATATTAACCCTAACCCCACCTAGAGAACAACAACAATATTAACCCTAACCCCACCTAGAGGACAACAACAATATTAACCCTAACCCCCCCCAGGGGATAACAATATTAACCCTAACCCACCTAGAGGACAACAACAATATTAACCCTAACCCACCTAGAGGATAACAACAATATTAACCCTAACCCCACCTAGAGGATAACAATATTAACCCTAACCCCACCTAGAGGATAACAATATTAACCCTAACCCCACCTAGAGGATAACAATATTAACCCTAACCCCACCTAGAGGGACAACAACAATATTAACCCTAACCCCACCTAGAGGATAACAATATTAACCCTAACCCCACCTAGAGGATAACAATATTAACCCTAACCCCACCTAGAGGATAACAATATTAACCCTAACCCCACCTAGAGGATAACAACAATATTAACCCTAACCCCACCTAGAGGACAACAATATTAACCCTAACCCCACCTAGAGGACAACAACAATATTAACCCTAACCCCACCTAGAGGATAACAATATTAACCCTAACCCCACCTAGAGGACAACAATATTAACCCTAACCCCACCTAGAGGATAACAATATTAACCCTAACCCCACCTAGAGGATAACAACAATATTAACCCTAACCCCACCCAGAGGATAACAACAATATTAGCCCTAACCCCACCTAGAGGATAACAACAATATTAACCCTAACCCCACCTAGAGGACAACAACAATATTAACCCTAACCCCACCTAGAGGACAACAACAATATTAACCCTAACCTTACCTAGAGGATAACAACAATATTAACCCTAACCCCACCTAGAGGACAACAATATTAACCTAACCCCACTAGAGGACAACAATACCCCTAACACCTAGAGGATAACAATATTAACCCTAACCCCACCTAGAGGACAACAACAATATTAACCCTAACCCCACCTAGAGGACAACAATATTAACCCTAACCCCACCTAGAGGACAACAACAATATTAACCTAACCCCACTGGAGGACAACAATATTAACCCTAACCCCACCTAGAGGATAACAATAATATTAACCCTAACCCCACCCTAGAGGACAACAACAATATTAACCCTAACCCCACCTAGAGGATAACAATATTAACCCTAACCCCACCTAAGAGGACAACAACAATATCAACCCCTAACCCCACCTAGAGGATAAACAATATCTTAACCCTAACCCCACCTAGAATAACAACAATATTAACCCTAACCCCACCTAGAGGATAACAATATTAACCTAACCCCACCTAGAGGGATAACAATATATAACCCTAACCCCACCTAGAGGATAACAACAATATTAACCCTAACCCCACCTAGAGGACAACAACAATATTAACCCTAACCCCACCTAGAGGACAACAACAATATTAACCCCTAACCCCACCTAGAGGACAACAACAATATTAACCCTAACCCCACCTAGAGGACAACAACAATATTAACCCTAACCCCACCTAGAGGATAACAACATATTAACCCTAACCCCACCTAGAGGATAACAATATTAACCCTAACCCCACCTAGAGGACAACAATATTAACCCTAACCCCACCTAGAGGACAACAACAATATTAACCCTAACCCCACCTGAGGACAACAACAATATTAACCCTAACCCCACCTAGAGGACAACAATATTAACCTAACCCCACCTAGAGGACAACAATATTAACCTAACCCCACCTAGAGGGATAACAATATTAACCCTAACCCCACCTAGAGGATAACAATATTAACCCTAACCCCACCTAGAGGGACAACAACAATATTAACCCTAACCCCACCTAGAGGATAACAACAATATTAACCTAACCCCACCTAGAGGATAACAACAATATTAACCCTAACCCCACCTAGAGGACAACAACAATATTAACCCTAACCCCACCCTAGAGGATAACAATATTAACCCTAACCCCACCTAGAGGACAACAACAATATTAACCCTAACCCCACCTAGAGGACAACAACAATATTAACCCTAACCCCACCTAGAGGATAACAACATTAACCCTAACCCCACCTAGAGGACAACAATATTAACCTAACCCCACCTAGAGGACAACAACAATATTAACCCTAACCCCACCTAGAGGACAACAACAATATTAACCCTAACCCCACCTAGAGGACAACAATATTAACCCTAACCCCACCTAGAGGACAACAACAATATTAACCCTAACCCCACCTAGAGGATAACAATATTAACCCTAACCCCACCTAGAGGACAACAACAATATTAACCCTAACCCCACCTAGAGGACAACAATATTAACCCTAACCCCACCTAGAGGACAACAACAATATTAACCCTAACCCCACCTAGAGGATAACAATATTAACCCTAACCCCACCTAGAGGATAACAATATTAACCCTAACCCCACCTAGAGGACAACAACAATATTAACCCTAACCCCACCTAGAGGATAAACAATATTAACCCTAACCCCACCTAGAGGACAACAACAATATTAACCCTAACCCCACCTAGAGGACAACAACAATATTAACCCCTAACCCCACCTAGAGGATAACAACAATATTAACCCTAACCCCACCTAGAGGGATAACAATATTAACCCTAACCCCACCTAGAGGATAACAACAATATATAACCCTAACCCCACCTAGAGGGATAACAACAATATTAACCCTAACCCCACCTAGAGGATAACAATATGTAACCCTAACCCCACCTAGAGGATAACAACAATATTAACCCTAACCCCACCTAGAGGACAACAACAATATTAACCCTAACCTCACCTAGAGGACAACAATATTAACCCTAACCCCACCTAGAGGATAACAACAATATTAACCCCTAACCCCAGTAACCTAGAGGATAACAATATTAACCCTAACCCCCACCTAGAGGCAACAACAATATTAACCCTAACCCCACCTAGAGGACAACAACAATATTAACCCTAACCCCACCTAGAGGACAACAATATTAACCCTAACCCCACTCTAGAGGACAACAATATTAACCCTAACCCCACCCTAGAGGATAACAACAATATTAACCCTAACCCCACCTAGAGGACAACAATATTAACCCCTAACCCCACCTAGAGGGATAACAATATTAACCCTAACCCCACCTAGAGGATAACAACAATATTAACCCTAACCCCACCCTAGAGGACAACAACAATATTAACCCTAACCCCCACCTAGAGGATAACAACAATATTAACCCTAACCCCACCTAGAGGATAACAACAATATTAACCCTAACCCCACCTAGAGGACAACAACAATATTAACCCTAACCCCACCTAGAGGGATAACAATATTAACCCTAACCCCACCTAGAGGACAACAACAATATTAACCCCTAACCCCACCCTAGAGGACAACAACAATATTAACCCTAACCCCACCTAGAGGATAACAATATTAACCCTAACCCCACCTAGAGGATAACAACAATATTAACCCTAACCCCACCTAGAGGATAACAACAATATTAACCCTAACCCCACCTAGAGGACAACAACAATATTAACCCTAACCCCACCTAGAGGATAACAATATTAACCCTAACCCCACCTAGAGGACAACAACAATATTAACCCCTAACCCCACCTAGAGGATAACAATATTAACCCTAACCCCACCTAGAGGGACAACAACAATATTAACCCTAACCCCACCTAGAGGATAACAATATTAACCCTAACCCCACCTAGAGGATAACAACAATATTAACCCTAACCCCACCTAGAGGACAACAACAATATTAACCCTAACCCCACCTAGAGGATAACAATATTAACCCTAACCCCACCTAGAGGACAACAACAATATTAACCCTAACCCCACCTAGAGGATAACAATATTAACCCTAACCCCACCTAGAGGATAACAATATTAACCCTACCGGGATAACAATATTAACCCTAACCCCACCTAGAGGATAACAATATTAACCCTAACCCCACCTAGAGGATAACAACAATATTAACCCTAACCCCACCTAGAGGATAACAATATTAACCCTAACCCCACCTAGAGGATAACAATATTAACCCTAACCCCACCTAGAGGATAACAATATTAACCCTAACCCCACCTAGAGGATAACAACAATATTAACCCTAACCCCACCTAGAGGACAACAACAATATTAACCCTAACCCCACCTAGAGGGATAACAATATTAACCCTAACCCCACCTAGAGGACAACAACAATATTAACCCTAACCCCACCTAGAGGATAACAATATTAACCCTAACCCCACCTAGAGGATAACAATATTAACCCTAACCCCACCCAGAGGGACAACAACAATATTAACCCTAACCCCACCTAGAGGGATAACAATATTAACCCCTAACCCCCACCTAGAGGACAACAATATTAACCCTAACCCCACCTAGAGGATAACAACAATATTAACCCTAACCCCACCTAGAGGATAACAACAATATTAACCCTAACCCCACCTAGAGGACACAACAATATTAACCCTAACCCCACCTGAGGATAACAACAATATTAACCCTAACCCCACCTAGAGGACAATAACAATATTAACCCTAACCCCACCTAGAGGACAACAACAATATTAACCCTAACCCCACCTAGAGGATAACAACAATATTAACCCTAACCCCACCTAGAGGATAACAATATTAACCCCTAACCCCACCTAGAGGGACAACAATATTAACCCTAACCCCACCTAGAGGATAACAATATTAACCCTAACCCCACCTAGAGGGACAACAATATTAACCCTAACCCCACCTAGAGGATAACAATATTAACCCTAACCCCACCTAGAGGACAACAACAATATTAACCCTAACCCCACCTAGAGGATAACAACAATATTAACCCCTAACCCCACCTAGAGGACAACAACAATATTAACACTAACCCCACCTAGAGGATAACAATATTAACCCTAACCCCACCTAGAGGACAACAACAATATTAACCCTAACCCCACCTAGAGGATAACAATATTAACCCTAACCCCACCTAGAGGATAACAACAATATTAACCCTAACCCCACCTAGAGGACAACAATATTAACCCTAACCCCACCTAGAGGATAACAATATTAACCCTAACCCCACCTAGAGGACAACAACAATATTAACCCTAACCCCACCTAGAGGATAACAATATTAACCCTAACCCCACCTAGAGGACAACAACAATATTAACCCTAACCCCACCTAGAGGATAACAATATTAACCCTAACCCCACCTAGAGGATAACAATATTAACCCTAACCCCACCTAGAGGATAACAATATTAACCCTAACCCCACCTAGAGGATAACAATATTAACCCTAACTCCACCTAGAGGACAACAACAATATTAACCCTAACCCCACCTAGAGGATAACAATATTAACCCTAACCCCACCTAGAGGATAACAATATTAACCCTAACCCCACCTAGAGGGATAACCAACAATATTAACCCTAACCCCACCTAGAGGATAACAACAATATTAACCCTAACCCCACCTAGAGGACAACAACAATATTAACCCTAACCCCACCTAGAGGGATAACAATATTAACCCTAACCCCACCTAGAGGACAACAACAATATTAACCCTAACCCCACCTAGAGGATAACAATATTAACCCTAACCCCACCTAGAGGATAACAACAATATTAACCCTAACCCCACCTAGAGGATAACAATATTTAACCCTAACCCCACCTAGAGGACAACAATATTAACCCTAACCCCACCTAGAGGATAACAATATTAACCCTAACCCCACCTAGAGGGACAACAATATTAACCCTAACCCCACCCTAGAGGATAACAATATTAACCCTAACCCCACCTAGAGGACAACAACAATATTAACCCTAACCCCACCTAGAGGGATAACAACAATATTAACCCTAACCCCACCTAGAGGACAACAACAATATTAACCCTAACCCCACCTAGAGGATAACAACAATATTAACTCCTAAACCCCACCTAGAGGACAACAACAATATTAACCCTAACCCCACCTAGAGGGCACAACAATATTAACCCTAACCCCCACCTAGAGGACAACAACAATATTAACCCTAACCCCACCTAGAGGACAACAATATTAACCCTAACCCCACCTAGAGGACAACAACAATATTAACCCTAACCCCACCTAGAGGATAACAATATTAACCCTAACCCCACCTAGAGGACAACAACAATATTAACCCTAACCCCACCTAGAGGATAACAACAATATTAACCCTAACCCCACCTAGAGGATAACAATATTAACCCTAACCCCACCTAGAGGACAACAATATTAACCCTAACCCCACCTAGAGGACAACAACAATATTAACCCTAACCCCACCTAGAGGATAACAACAATATTAACCCTAACCCCACCTAGAGGATAACAATATTAACCCTAACCCCACCTAGAGGATAACAATATTAACCCCAACCCACCTAGAGGATAACAATATTAACCCTAATCCCACCTAGAGGGTAATAACAACAATATTAACCCTAACCCCACCTAGAGGATAACAATATTAACCCTAACCCCACCTAGAGGATAACAACAATATTAACCCTAACCCCACCTAGAGGATAACAATATTAACCCTAACCCCACCTAGAGGATAACAATATTAACCCTAACCCCACCTAGAGGATAACTATATTAACCCCACCTAGAGGACAACAACAATATTAACCCTAACCCCACCTAGAGGATAACAACAATATTAACCCTAACCCCACCTAGAGGATAACAACAATATTAACCCTAACCCCACCTAGAGGATAACAATATTAACCCCTAACCCCACCTAGAGGATAACAATATTAACCCTAATCCCACCTAGAGGGACAACAACAATATTAACCCTAACCCCACCTAGAGGGATAACAATATTAACCTCTAACCCCACCTAGAGGGATAACAACAATATTAACCCAACCCCACCTAGAGGATAACAATATTAACCCTAACCCCACCTAGAGGATAACAATATTAACCCTAACCCCACCTAGAGGATAACAATATTAACCCTAACCCCACCTAGAGGACAACAACAATATTAACCCTAACCCCACCTAGAGGGACAACAACAATATTAACCCTAACCCCACCTAGAGGGACAACAATATTAACCCTAACCCACCTAGAGGATAACAATATTAACCCCTAACCCCACCTAGAGGACAACAACAATATTAACCCTAACCCCACCTAGAGGGACAACAACAATATTAACCCTAACCCCACCTAGAGGACAACAACAATATTAACCCTAACCCCACCTAGAGGATAACAATATTAACCCCTAACCCCACCTAGAGGATAACAACAATATTAACCCTAACCCCACCTAGAGGATAACAACAATATTAACCCTAACCCCACCTAGAGGATAACAACAATATTAACCCTAACCCCACCTAGAGGATAACAATATTAACCCTAACCCCACCTAGAGGACAACAACAATATTAACCCTAACCCCACCTAGAGGACAACAACAATATTAACCCTAACCCCACCTAGAGGGATAACAATATTAACCCTAACCCCACCTAGAGGATAACAATATTAACCCTAACCCCACCTAGAGGATAACAACAATATTAACCCTAACCCCACCTGAGGGATAACAACAATATTAACCCTAACCCCACCTAGAGGATAACAACAATATTAACCCTAACCCCACCTAGAGGACAACAACAATATTAACCCTAACCCCACCTAGAGGACAACAACAATATTAACCCTAACCCCACCTAGAGGACAACAATATTAACCCTAACCCCACCTAGAGGACAACAACAATATTAACCCTAACCCCACCTAGAGGATAACAATATTAACCCCTAACCCCCACCTAGAGGATAACAACAATATTAACCCTAACCCCACCTAGAGGACAACAACAATATTAACCCTAACCCCACATAGAGGGATAACAATATTAACCATAACCCCACCCTAGAGGACAACAATATTTAACCCTAACCCCACCTAGAGGGATAACAACAATATTAACCCTAACCCCACCTAGAGGATAACAACAATATTAACCCTAACCCCACCTAGAGGATAACAATATTAACCCTAACCCCACCTAGAGGACAACAACAATATTAACCCTAACCCCACCTAGAGGACAACAACAATATTAACCCTAACCCCACCTAGAGGACAACAACAATATTAACCCTAACCCCACCTAGAGGATAACAATATTAACCCTAACCCCACCTAGAGGATAACAATATTAACCCTAACCCCACCTAGAGGATAACAACAATATTAACCCTAACCCCACCTAGAGGACAACAATATTAACCCTAACCCCACCTAGAGGACAACAACAATATTAACCCTAACCCCACCTAGAGGATAACAACAATATTAACCCTAACCCCACCTAGAGGATAACAATATTAACCCTAACCCCACCTAGAGGATAACAATATTAACCCTAACCCCACCTAGAGGATAACAACAATATTAACCCTAACCCCACCTAGAGGGATAACAATATTAACCCTAACCCCACCTAGAGGATAACAATATTAACCCCTAACCCCACCTAGAGGATAACAATATTAACCCTAACCCCACCTAGAGGATAACAATATTAACCCTAACCCCACCTAGAGGATAACAATATTAACCCTAACCCCACCTAGAGGATAATAACAATATTAACCCTAACCCCACCTAGAGGATAACAACAATATTAACCCTAACCCCACCTAGAGGACAACAACAATATTAACCCTAACCCCACCTAGAGGATAACAATATTAACCCTAACCCCACCTAGAGGACAACAACAATATTAACCCTAACCCCACCTAGAGGACAACAACAATATTAACCCTAACCCCACCTAGAGGATAACAACAATATTAACCCTAACCCCACCTAGAGGACAACAACAATATTAACCCTAACCCCACCTAGAGGACAACAACAATATTAACCCTAACCCCACCTAGAGGACAACAACAATATTAACCCTAACCCCACCTAGAGGATAACAATATTAACCCTAACCCCACCTAGAGGACAACAACAATATTAACCCTAACCCCACCTAGAGGACAACAACAATATTAACCCTAACCCCACCTAGAGGACAACAACAATAACCCTAACCCCACCTAGAGGACAACAACAATATTAACCCTAACCCCACCTAGAGGACAACAACAATATTAACACTAACCCCACCTAGAGGATAACAATATTAACCCTAACCCCACCTAGAGGGATAACAACAATATTAACCCTAACCCCACCTAGAGGACAACAACAATATTAACCCTAACCCCACCTAGAGGATAACAATATTAACCCTAACCCCACCTAGAGGATAACAACAATATTAACCCTAACCCCACCTAGAGGACAACAACAATATTAACCCTAACCCCACCTAGAGGATAACAACAATATTAACCCTAACCCCACCTAGAGGACAACAACAATATTAACCCTAACCCCACCTAGAGGACAACAACAATATTAACCCTAACCCCACCTAGAGGATAACAATATTAACCCTAACCCCACCTAGAGGATAACAATATTAACCCTAACCCCACCTAGAGGATAACAACAATATTAACCCTAACCCCACCTAGAGGACAACAACAATATTAACCCTAACCCCACCTAGAGGACAACAATATTAACCCTAACCCCACCTAGAGGATAACAACAATATTAACCCTAACCCCACCTAGAGGATAACAACAATATTAACCCTAACCCCACCTAGAGGATAACAACAATATTAACCCTAACCCCACCTAGAGGACAACAATATTAACCCTAACCCCACCTAGAGGACAACAACAATATTAACCCTAACCCCACCTAGAGGGATAACAATATTAACCCTAACCCCCACCTAGAGGATAACAATATTAACCCTAACCCCACCTAGAGGATAACAACAATATTAACCCTAACCCCACCTAGAGGATAACAATATTAACCCTAACCCCACCTAGAGGATAACAACAATATTAACCCCTAACCCCACCTAGAGGATAACAATATTAACCCTAACCCCACCTAGAGGACAACAACAATATTAACCCTAACCCCACCTAGAGGATAACAATATTAACCCTAACCCCACCTAGAGGATAACAACAATATTAACCCTAACCCCACCTAGAGGACAACAATATTAACCCCTAACCCCACCTAGAGGGATAACAATATTAACCCCTAACCCCACCTAGAGGACAACAATATTAACCCTAACCCCACCTAGAGGATAACAATATTAACCCTAACCCCACCTAGAGGATAACAATATTAACCCTAACCCCACCTAGAGGACAACAACAATATTAACCCTAACCCCACCTAGAGGATAACAATATTAACCCTAACCCCACCTAGAGGACATCAACAATATTAACCCTAACCCCACCTAGAGGACAACAACAATATTAACCCTAACCCCACCTAGAGGATAACAACAATATTAACCCTAACCCCACCTAGAGGACAACAACAATATTAACCCCTAACCCCACCTAGAGGACAACAACAATATTAACCCTAACCCACCTAGAGGACAACAACAATATTAACCCTAACCCCACCTAGAGGGATAACAATATTAACTCCTAACCCCACCTAGAGGACAACAACAATATTAACCCTAACCCCACCTAGAGGACAACAACAATATTAACCCTAACCCCCACCTAGAGGACAACAATATTAACCCTAACCCCACCTAGAGGACAACAACAATATTAACCCTAACCCCACCTAGAGGGATAACAACAATATTAACCCTAACCCCACCTAGAGGACAACAACAATATTAACCCTAACCCCACCTAGAGGATAACAATACTAACCCTAACCCCACCTAGAGGACAACAACAATATTAACCCTAACCCCACCTAGAGGATAACAATATTAACCTAACCCCACCTAGAGGATAACAACAATATTAACCCTAACCCCACCTAGAGGATAACAATATTAACCCCTAACCCCACCTAGAGGACAACAACAATATTAACCCTAACCCCACCTAGAGGACAACAACAATATTAACCCTAACCCCACCTAGAGGATAACAATATTAACCCTAACCCCACCTAGAGGATAACAATATTAACCCTAACCCCACCTAGAGGATAACAATATTAACCCTAACCCCACCTAGAGGATAACAACAATATTAACCCTAACCCCACCTAGAGGATAACAACAATATTAACCCTAACCCCACCTAGAGGATAACAATATTAACCCTAACCCCACCTAGAGGATAACAACAATATTAACCCTAACCCCACCTAGAGGATAACAACAATATTAACCCTAACCCCACCTAGAGGATAACAATATTAACCCTAACCCCACCTAGAGGATAACAACAATATTAACCCTAACCCCACCTAGAGGATAACAATATTAACCCTAACCCCACCTAGAGGATAACAACAATATTAACCCTAACCCCACCTAGAGGATAACAATATTAACCCTAACCCCACCTAGAGGATAACAATATTAACCCTAACCCCACCTAGAGGACAACAACAATATTAACCCAATGTATGTACAATGACATAAGGAGAGTCAGAGCTTAAAAGCCCTAAAAAGGCACAGCGTCTCAAAGTACAAAGAAGTACTTTACTTTATGTTTTTTTTGTGTATTCTCTGTTAAATGTCATGTTCACAAACTCTATATACAGTGCATTCGGAAAGTATTCAGACCCCTTGACTTTTTTCCACATTTTGTTACGTTACAGCCTTATTCTAAAATTGATTAAATAAATAAAAATCCTCAATCGAAACACAATACCCCATTATGACAAATCGAAAATAGGTTTTTAGAAATGTTTGCAAATTTATTAATAATAAAAAACAGAAATACCTTATTTACAGTGCCTTGCAAAAGTATTCATCCCCTTTGGCGTTTTTCCTATTTTGTTGCATTACAACCTGTAATTTAAATTGATTTTTATTTGGATTTCATGTAATGGAGATGCACAAAATAGTCCAAATTGGTGAAGTGAAATGAAAAAAATTACTTGATGAAAATAATTCAAAAAAATAAATAGCGGGAAAGTGGTGCGTGCATATGTATTCACCCCCTTTGCTATGAAGCCCCTAAATAAGATCTGGTGCAACCAATTACCTTCAGAAGTCACATAATTAGTTAAATAAAGTCCACCTGTGTGCAATCTAAGTGTCACATGATCTCAGTATATATACACCTGTTCTGAAGGGCCCCAGAGTCTGCAACACCACTAAGCAAGGGGCACCACCAAGCAAGCGGCACCATGAAGAACAAGGAGCTCTCCAAACAGGTCAGGGACAAAGTTGTGGAGAAGTACAGATCAGGGTTGGGTTATTAAAAAATATCAGAAACTTTGAACATCCCACGGAACACCATTAAATCCATTATTAAAAAATGGAAAGAATAGTGGCACCACAACAAACCTGCCAAGAGAGGGCCGCCCACCAAAACTCACGGACCAGGCAAGGAGGGCATTAATCAGAGAGGCAACAAAGAGACCTAAGATAACCCTGAAGGAGCTGCAAAGCTCCACAGCGGAGATTGGAGTATCTGTCCATAGGACCACTTTAAGCCGTACACTCCACAGAGCTGGGCTTTACGGAAAGTGGCCAGAAAAAAGCCATTGCTTCAAGAAAAAAATAAGCAAACGTTTGGTGTTTGTCAAAAGGCATGTGGGAGACTCCCCAAACATATGGAAGAAGGTACTCTGGTCAGATGAGACAAAAATTGAGCTTTTTGGCCATAAAGGAAAACGATATGTCTGGCGCAAACCCAACACCTCTCATCACCCCGAGAACACCATCCCCACAGTGAAGCATGGTGGTGGCAGCATCATGCTGTGGGGATGTATTTCATCGGCAGGGACTGAGAAACTGGTCAGAATTGAAGGAATGATGGATGGGTCTAAATACAGGGAAATTCTTGAGGGAAACCAGTTTCAGTCTTCCAGAGATTTGAGAGTGGGATTGAGGTTCACCTTCCAGCAGGACAAAGACCCTAAGCATACTGCTAAAGCAACACTCGAGTGGTTTAAGGGGAAACATTTACAGGTCTTGGAATGGCCTAGTCAAAGCCCAGACCTCAATCCAATTGAGAATCTGTGGTATGACTTCAAGATTGCTGTACACCAGCGGAACCCATCCAACTTGAAGGAGCTGGATGTGCCAAGCTTATAGACGCATACCCCAAGAGACTTGCAGCTGTAATTACTGCTAAAGGTGGCTCTACAAAGTATTGACTTTGGGGGGTGAATAGTTATGCACGCTCAAGTTTTCAGTTTTTTTGTCTTATTTCTTAATATGTTCTTGTTTGTTATACAATAAAAAAACATTTTGCATCTTCAAAGTGGTAGGCATGTTGTGTAAATCAAATGATACAAACCCCCCAAAAATCCATTTTAATTCCAGGTTATAAGGCAACAAAATAGGAAAAATGCCAAGGGGGGTGAATACTTTCGCAAGCCACTGTCCATAAGTATTCAGACCCTGTGCTATGAGACTCAAAATTGAGCTCTGGTGCATCCTGTTTCCATTGCTCATCCTTGAGTTGTTTCCACAACTTGATTGGAGTCCACCTGTGGTAAATTCAATTGATTGGACATGATTTGTAAAGGCACACATCTGTCTATATAAGGTCCCACAGTTGACAGTGCACGTCAGAGCAAAAACCAAGCCATGAGGTAAAAGGAATTGTCCGTAGAGCTCCGAGACAGGATTGTGTCGAGGCACAGATCTGCGGAAGGGGACTAAAACATTTCTGCAGCATTGAAGGTCCCCAAGAACACAGTGGCCTCCATCATTCTTCAATGGAAGAAGTTTGGAACCACCAAGACTCTTCCTAGAGCTGGCCGCCTGGCCAAACTGAGCAATCGGGGGAGAAGGGCCTTGGTCAGGGAGGTGACCAAGAACCCGACGGTCACTCTGACAGAGCTCCAGAGTTCCTCTGTGGAGATGGGAGAACCTTCCAGAAGGACAACCATCTCTGCAGCACTCCACCAATCAGGCCTTTATGGTACAGTGGCCAGAATGAAGCCACTCCTCAGTAAAAGGCACATGATAGCCCGCTTGGAGTTTTCCAAAAGGCATCTAAAGACTCTCAGATCATGAGAAACAAGATTCTCTGGTCTGATGAAACCAAGATTGAACTCTTTGGCCTGAATGCCAAGCATCACGTCTGGAGGAAACCTGGCACCATCCCTAAGGTGAAGCATAGTGGTGGCAGCATCATGCTGTGGGGATGTTTTTCAGAGGCAGGGACTGGGAGACTAGTCAGGATCGAGGGAAAGATGAACGGAGCAAAGTACAGAGAGATCCTTGATGAAAACCTACTCCAGAGCGTTCAGGACCTCAGACTGGGGCGAAGGTTCACCTTCCAACAGGACAACAACCCTAAGCACACAGCCAAGACAACGCAGGAGGGGCTTCGGGACAAGTTTATGTATGTCCTTGAGTGGCCCAGCTAGAGCCCGGAATTGAACCCGATTGTACATCTCTGGAGAGACCTGAAAATAGCTGTGCAGCGACAATCCCCATCCAACCTGACAGAGCTTGAAAGGATCTGCAGAGAAGAATGGGAGAAACTCCCCAAATACAGGTGTGCCAAGCTTGTAGCGTCATACCCAAGAAGACTCAAGGCTGTAATCACTGCCAAAGGTGCTTCAACAAAGTACTGAGTAAAGGGTCTGAATACTTATATAAATGTGATATTACCGTTTTATATTTTCAATATATTTGCAAACATTTCTAAAAAACAGTTTTTGCTTTGTCATTATGGGGTATTGTTTGTAGATTGATGAGCGGGAAAAAAACACTTTAATCAATTTTAGAATAAGGCTGTAACCTAACAAAATGTGGAAAAAGTCAAGGGGTCTGAATACTTTCCGAATGCACTGTATATGTTTTGACCATGAGAGTTTACAATATAAGGTAACACCAAGTAATTTAGTCTCCTCAACTTGTTCATTACCAGATTCAGCTGAGGTCTAGAACTTAGGGAATGATTTGTACAAAATATAATGATCTTAGTTTTAGAGATGTTCAGGACCAGTTTATTAGTGGCCACCCATACCAAAGCAGACTGCAACTCTTTGTTAAGGGTTTCAGTGACTTCATTAGCTGTGGTTGCTGATGCATATATGGTTGAATCATCATCATTGAATCATCAGCATACATTGAAAATGTCAGTGAAGACACTTGCCAGCTGGTCAGCGCATGCTCGGAGTACATGTCCTGGTAATCCGTTTTGCCCTGCAGCCTTGAATGTTAACCCGTTTAAAGGTCTTACTCACATCGGCTACAGAGAGCATGATCACACAGTCGTCTGGAACAGCTGGTGCTCTCATGCATGGTTCAGTTTTGCTTGTCTCGAAGCGAGCATAGAAGGTATTTAGCTCGTCTGGTAGGCTTGCGTCACTGGACAGCTCGTGGCTGGGTTTCCCTGTGTAATCTGTGATAGTTTGCAAGCCCTGCCACATCCAACGAGCATCAGAGCCACTGTAGTAGGATTTAATCTTAGTCCTTTATTGATGCTTTGCCTGTTTGATGGTTCGTCGGAGGGCATAGCGGGATTTCTTATAAGCGTCCGGATTAGTGTCCCACTCCTTGAAAGTGGCAGCTCTAGCCTTTAGCTCAGTGCGTATGTTGCCTGTAATCCATGGCTTCTGATTTGGGTATGTACGTACGGTCACTATGGGGACGACGTCATCGATGCACTTATTGATGAAGCCAGTGACTGATGTGGTGTACTCCTCAAGGCCATCGGAAGAATCCCAGAACATATTCCAGTCTCTGATAGCAAAACAGTCCTGTAGCTTAGCATCCTCTTCATTAGACCACTTCCGTATTGACCAAGTCACTGGTACTTCCTGTTTGAGTTTTTGCTTGTAAGCAGGAATCAGGAGGTTAGAGTTATGGTCAGATTTGCCAAATTGAGGGCGAGGGAGAGCTTTGTATGCGTCTCTGTGTGTGCAGTAAAGGTGATCTAGATTTTTTATTTTTATTTTACTCTAGTTGCACATGCACTGTTTAACATGCTGGTAGAAATGAGGTAAAAAGGATTACAGTTTTCCTGCATTAAAGTCACCGGCCACTAGGAGCGCCGCCTCTGGGATGAGCGTGTTCCTGTTTGCTTATGGCCTTATATAGCTTGTTGAGCGCAATCTTAGTGTCAGCATCGGTTTGTGGTGGTAAATAGACAGCTACGAGGAATATAGTTGAAAACTCTCTTGGTAGATAGTGTGGTCTACAGCTTATCATGAGGTATTCTAACTGACTGGGCAGGTGTGAGGTAGTTGATGTTTGTGTGATGTTGTATGTTTTGTTATGTTTGAAAAATATAAAATCATACAAGAAGAACAAGAAGAAGAACAAAAAACGTATCCTCCTACCTTGACCTTCAGTCCTTTCAGCTCCCTCTGTAGAGACTCCTTCTCCAGGGCTAGACGCTCCATTTGGCCACACAGGGCCTGCACCTGGCCATCCCTCTCCAGGAGGAGGGCCTCCATCTGGGGGAACCCTGGGGCTGGAGCTGGGGTTAGTCCTGAGGCTGGGGCAGCTCCTGGTCCTAAGGCTGGAGGTGAAGCTGGAGGTGAGGCAGGTACTGGGGTTAATACTGGGGCTGGGACTGGGACAGGTCCTGGGGTTAATACTGGGGCTGGGACTGGGACAGGTCCTGGGGTTAATACTGGGGCTTGGACTGGGACAGGTCCAGGTACTGGGGTTAATACTGGGGCTGGTGGCGCTGGTCGTATCTCCCTCTGGGTGCTCCTCAAGGTCTGCTGAAGCAGTCTCACCAGCTCCTGACGGAGGAGAGAAGACTGTCATCACACACTGCCCATGGGTTGTCCTGTACGGCTTAGACTGTCATCACACACTGCCCATGGGTTGTCCTGTACGGCTCAGACTGTCATCACACACTGCCCATGGGTTGTCCTGTACGGCTCAGACTGTCAGTCATCACACACTGCCCATGGGTTGTCCTGTACGGCTCAGTTGGTAGAGCATGGCGCTTGCAATGCCAGCATTGTGAGTTCAATTTCCAGGGCCAACCATATGAAAAAATTTATGCACGCATGACTCTAAGTAACTTTGCATAAAAGGCGTCTGCTGAATGCAATATATTACATTTACATGTTACTCATTTAGCAGACACTTATCCAGAGACACTTATAAAGAGAATATAAGGATAAGTGCCATACTTAAAGGGCACAGATTATTCACCTGGTTGGCTCAGGGACTGGTTCAATGTGAGTTAGTTACTACTTGGCACGCTGCTACCTGCTACCCTAATGAGTTAGTTACTACTGGGGACGCTGCTACCTGCTACCCTAATGAGTTAGTTACTACTGGGGACGCTGCTACCTGCTCTAATGAGTTAGTTACTACTGGGGACGCTGCTACCCTAATGAGTTAGTTACTACTCGGGGACGCTTCACTGGCTACCTGCGCCTTCCCCCCTACCCTAGTGATTAGCTTACTACTGGGGACGCTGCTTACCTGCTACCCTAATGAGTTACTCCTGCTTACTACTGGGGACGCTGCTACCTGCTACCCTAATGAGTTAGTTACTACTGCGACGCTGCTACCTGCTACCCTAATGAGTTAGTTACTACTGGGGACGCTGCTACCTGCTACCCTAATGAGTTAGTTACTACTGGGGACGCTGCTACCTGCTACCCTAATGAGTTAGTTACTACTGGGGACGCTGCTACCTGCTACCCTAATGAGTTAGTTACTACTGGGGACGCTGCTACCTGCTACCCTAATGAGTTAGTTACTACTGGGGACGCTGCTACCTGCTACCCTAATGAGTTAGTTACTACTGGGGACGCTGCTACCTGCTACCCTAATGAGTTAGTTACTACTGGGGACGCTGCTACCTGCTACCCTAATGAGTTAGTTACTACTGGGGACGCTGCTACCTGCTACCCTAATGAGTTAGTTACTACTGGGGACGCTGCTACCTGCTACCCTAATGAGTTAGTTACTACTGGGGACGCTGCTACCTGCTCTAATGAGTTAGTTACTACTGGGGACGCTGCTACCTGCTCTAATGAGTTAGTTACTACTGGGGACGCTGCTACCTGCTACCCTAATGAGTTAGTTACTACTGGGCACGCTGCTACCTGCTACCCTAATGAGTTAGTTACTACTGGGGACGCTGCTACCTGCTACCCTAATGAGTTAGTTACTACTGGGGACGCTGCTACCTGCTACCCTAATGAGTTAGTTACTACTGGGGACGCTGCTACCTGCTACCCTAATGAGTTAGTTACTACTGGGGACGCTGCTACCTGCTACCCTAATGAGTTAGTTACTACTGGGGACGCTGCTACCTGCTACCCTAATGAGTTAGTTACTACTGGGGACGCTGCTACCTGCTACCCTAATGAGTTAGTTACTACTGGGGACGCTGCTACCTGCTACCCTAATGAGTTAGTTACTACTGGGGACGCTGCTACCTGCTACCCTAATGAGTTAGTTACTACTGGGGACGCTGCTACCTGCTACCCTAATGAGTTAGTTACTACTGGGGACGCTGCTACCTGCTACCCTAATGAGTTAGTTACTACTGGGGACGCTGCTACCTGCTACCCCTAATGAGTTAGTTACTACTGGGGACGCTGCTACCTGCTACCCTAATGAGTTAGTTACTACTGGGGACGCTGCTACCTGCTACCCTAATGAGTTAGTTACTACTGGGGACGCTGCTACCTGCTACCCTAATGAGTTAGTTACTACTGGGGACGCTGCTACCTGCTACCCTAATGAGTTAGTTACTACTGGGGACGCTGCTACCTGCTACCCTAATGAGTTAGTTACTACTGGGGACGCTGCTACCTGCTACCCTAATGAGTTAGTTACTACTGGGACGCTGCTACCTGCTACCCTAATGAGTTAGTTACTACTGGGGACGCTGCTACCTGCTACCCTAATGAGTTAGTTACTACTGGGGACGCTGCTACCTGCTACCCTAATGAGTTAGTTACTACTGGGGACGCTGCTACCTGCTACCCTAATGAGTTAGTTACTACTGGGGCCACTGCTACCTGCTACCCTAATGAGTTAGTTACTACTGGGGACGCTGCTACCTGCTACCCTAATGAGTTAGTTACTACTGGGGACGCTGCTACCTGCTACCCTAATGAGTTAGTTACTACTGGGGACGCTGCTACCTGCTACCCTAATGAGTTAGTTACTACTGGGGACGCTGCTACCTGCTACCCTAATGAGTTAGTTACTACTGGGGACGCTGCTACCTGCTACCCTAATGAGTTAGTTACTACTGGGACGCTGCTACCTGCTACCCTAATGAGTTAGTTACTACTGGGGACGCTGCTACCTGCTACCCTAATGAGTTAGTTACTACTGGGCGACGCTGCTACCTGCTACCCTAATGAGTTAGTTACTACTGGGGGACGCTGCTACCTGCTACCCTAATGAGTTAGTTACTACTGGGGACGCTGCTACCTGCTACCCTAATGAGTTAGTTACTACTGGGACGCTGCTACCTGCTACCCTAATGAGTTAGTTACTACTGGGGACGCTGCTACCTGCTACCCTAATGAGTTAGTTACTACTGGGGACGCTGCTACCTGCTACCCTAATGAGTTAGTTACTACTGGGGACGCTGCTACCTGCTACCCTAATGAGTTAGTTACTACTGGGGACGCTGCTACCTGCTACCCTAATGAGTTAGTTACTACTGGGGACGCTGCTACCTGCTACCCTAATGAGTTAGTTACTACTGGGGACGCTGCTACCTGCTACCCTAATGAGTTAGTTACTACTGGGGACGCTGCTACCTGCTACCCTAATGAGTTAGTTACTACTGGGGACGCTGCTACCTGCTACCCTAATGAGTTAGTTACTACTGGGGACGCTGCTACCTGCTACCCTAATGAGTTAGTTACTACTGGGACGCTGCTACCTGCTACCCTAATGAGTTAGTTACTACTGGGGACGCTGCTACCTGCTCCCTAATGAGTTAGTTACTACTGGGGGACGCTGCTACCTGCTACCCTAATGAGTTAGTTACTACTGGGGACGCTGCTACCTGCTACCCTAATGAGTTAGTTACTACTGGGGACGCTGCTACCTGCTACCCTAATGAGTTAGTTACTACTGGGACGCTGCTACCTGCTACCCTAATGAGTTAGTTACTACTGGGGACGCTGCTACCTGCTACCCTAATGAGTTAGTTACTACTGGGGACGCTGCTACCTGCTACCCTAATGAGTTAGTTACTACTGGGGGACGCTGCTACCTGCTACCCTAATGAGTTAGTTACTACTGGGGACGCTGCTACCTGCTACCCTAATGAGTTAGTTACTACTGGGGACGCTGCTACCTGCTACCCTAATGAGTTAGTTACTACTGGGGACGCTGCTACCTGCTACCCTAATGAGTTAGTTACTACTGGGGACGCTGCTACCTGCTACCCTAATGAGTTAGTTACTACTGGGGACGCTGCTACCTGCTACCCTAATGAGTTAGTTACTACTGGGGACGCTGCTACCTGCTACCCTAATGAGTTAGTTACTACTGGGGACGCTGCTACCTGCTACCCTAATGAGTTAGTTACTACTGGGGACGCTGCTACCTGCTACCCTAATGAGTTAGTTACTACTGGGGACGCTGCTACCTGCTACCCTAATGAGTTAGTTACTACTGGGACGCTGCTACCTGCTACCCTAATGAGTTAGTTACTACTGGGGACGCTGCTACCTGCTACCCTAATGAGTTAGTTACTACTGGGGACGCTGCTACCTGCTACCCTAATGAGTTAGTTACTACTGGGGACGCTGCTACCTGCTACCCTAATGAGTTAGTTACTACTGGGGACGCTGCTACCTGCTACCCTAATGAGTTAGTTACTACTGGGGCACGCTGCTACCTGCTACCCTAATGAGTTAGTTACTACTGGGGACGCTGCTACCTGCTACCCTAATGAGTTAGTTACTACTGGGGACGCTGCTACCTGCTACCCTAATGAGTTAGTTACTACTGGGGACGCTGCTACCTGCTACCCTAATGAGTTAGTTACTACTGGGGACGCTGCTACCTGCTACCCTAATGAGTTAGTTACTACTGGGGACGCTGCTACCTGCTACCCTAATGAGTTAGTTACTACTGGGGACGCTGCTACCTGCTACCCTAATGAGTTAGTTACTACTGGGGACGCTGCTACCTGCTACCCTAATGAGTTAGTTACTACTGGGGACGCTGCTACCTGCTACCCTAATGAGTTAGTTACTACTGGGGACGCTGCTACCTGCTACCCTAATGAGTTAGTTACTACTGGGGACGCTGCTACCTGCTACCCTAATGAGTTAGTTACTACTGGGGACGCTGCTACCTGCTACCCTAATGAGTTAGTTACTACTGGGGACGCTGCTACCTGCTACCCTAATGAGTTAGTTACTACTGGGGACGCTGCTACCTGCTACCCTAATGAGTTAGTTACTACTGGGGACGCTGCTACCTGCTACCCTAATGAGTTAGTTACTACTGGGGACGCTGCTACCTGCTACCCTAATGAGTTAGTTACTACTGGGGACGCTGCTACCTGCTACCCTAATGAGTTAGTTACTACTGGGCACGCTGCTACCTGCTACCCTAATGAGTTAGTTACTACTGGGGACGCTGCTACCTGCTACCCTAATGAGTTAGTTACTACTGGGGACGCTGCTACCTGCTACCCTAATGAGTTAGTTACTACTGGGGACGCTGCTACCTGCTACCTAATGAGTTAGTTACTACTGGGGACGCTGCTACCTGCTACCCTAATGAGTTAGTTACTACTGGGGACGCTGCTACCTGCTACCCTAATGAGTTAGTTACTACTGGGGACGCTGCTACCTGCTACCCTAATGAGTTAGTTACTACTGGGGACGCTGCTACCTGCTACCCTAATGAGTTAGTTACTACTGGGGACGCTGCTACCTGCTACCCTAATGAGTTAGTTACTACTGGGGACGCTGCTACCTGCTACCCTAATGAGTTAGTTACTACTGGGGACGCTGCTACCTGCTACCCTAATGAGTTAGTTACTACTGGGGACGCTGCTACCTGCTACCCTAATGAGTTAGTTACTACTGGGGACGCTGCTACCTGCTACCCTAATGAGTTAGTTACTACTGGGGACGCTGCTACCTGCTACCCTAATGAGTTAGTTACTACTGGGGACGCTGCTACCTGCTACCCTAATGAGTTAGTTACTACTGGGGACGCTGCTACCTGCTACCCTAATGAGTTAGTTACTACTGGGGACGCTGCTACCTGCTACCCTAATGAGTTAGTTACTACTGGGGACGCTGCTACCTGCTACCCTAATGAGTTAGTTACTACTGGGGACGCTGCTACCTGCTACCCTAATGAGTTAGTTACTACTGGGGACGCTGCTACCTGCTACCCTAATGAGTTAGTTACTACTGGGGACGCTGCTACCTGCTACCCTAATGAGTTAGTTACTACTGGGGACGCTGCTACCTGCTACCCTAATGAGTTAGTTACTACTGGGGACGCTGCTACCTGCTACCCTAATGAGTTAGTTACTACTGGGGACGCTGCTACCTGCTACCCTAATGAGTTAGTTACTACTGGGGACGCTGCTACCTGCTACCCTAATGAGTTAGTTACTACTGGGGACGCTGCTACCTGCTACCCTAATGAGTTAGTTACTACTGGGGACGCTGCTACCTGCTACCCTAATGAGTTAGTTACTACTGGGGACGCTGCTACCTGCTACCCTAATGAGTTAGTTACTACTGGGGACGCTGCTACCTGCTACCCTAATGAGTTAGTTACTACTGGGGACGCTGCTACCTGCTACCCTAATGAGTTAGTTACTACTGGGACGCTGCTACCTGCTACCCTAATGAGTTAGTTACTACTGGGGACGCTGCTACCTGCTACCCTAATGAGTTAGTTACTACTGGGGACGCTGCTACCTGCTACCCTAATGAGTTAGTTACTACTGGGGACGCTGCTACCTGCTACCCTAATGAGTTAGTTACTACTGGGGACGCTGCTACCTGCTCCCTAATGAGTTAGTTACTACTGGGGACGCTGCTACCTGCTACCCTAATGAGTTAGTTACTACTGGGGACGCTGCTACCTGCTACCCTAATGAGTTAGTTACTACTGGGGACGCTGCTACCTGCTACCCTAATGAGTTAGTTACTACTGGGGACGCTGCTACCTGCTACCCTAATGAGTTAGTTACTACTGGGGACGCTGCTACCTGCTACCCTAATGAGTTAGTTACTACTGGGGACGCTGCTACCTGCTACCCTAATGAGTTAGTTACTACTGGGGACGCTGCTACCTGCTACCCTAATGAGTTAGTTACTACTGGGGACGCTGCTACCTGCTACCCTAATGAGTTAGTTACTACTGGGGACGCTGCTACCTGCTACCCTAATGAGTTAGTTACTACTGGGGACGCTGCTACCTGCTACCCTAATGAGTTAGTTACTACTGGGGACGCTGCTACCTGCTACCCTAATGAGTTAGTTACTACTGGGGACGCTGCTACCTGCTACCCTAATGAGTTAGTTACTACTGGGGACGCTGCTACCTGCTACCCTAATGAGTTAGTTACTACTGGGGACGCTGCTACCTGCTACCCTAATGAGTTAGTTACTACTGGGGACGCTGCTACCTGCTACCCTAATGAGTTAGTTACTACTGGGGACGCTGCTACCTGCTACCCTAATGAGTTAGTTACTACTGGGGACGCTGCTACCTGCTACCCTAATGAGTTAGTTACTACTGGGGACGCTGCTACCTGCTACCCTAATGAGTTAGTTACTACTGGGGACGCTGCTACCTGCTACCCTAATGAGTTAGTTACTACTGGGGACGCTGCTACCTGCTACCCTAATGAGTTAGTTACTACTGGGGACGCTACAACCTGCTACCCTAATGAGTTAGTTACTACTGGGGACGCTGCTACCTGCTACCCTAATGAGTTAGTTACTACTGGGGACGCTGCTACCTGCTACCCTAATGAGTTAGTTACTACTGGGGACGCTGCTATCTGCTACCCTAATGAGATAGTTACTACTGGGGACGCTGCTACCTGCTACCCTAATGAGTTAGTTACTACTGGGGACGCTGCTACCTGCTACCCTAATGAGTTAGTTACTACTGGGGACGCTGCTACCTGCTACCCTAATGAGTTAGTTACTACTGGGGACGCTGCTACCTGCTACCCTAATGAGTTAGTTACTACTGGGGCACGCTGCTACCTGCTACCCTAATGAGTTAGTTACTACTGGGCACGCTTGATACCTGCTACCCTAATGAGTTAGTTACTACTGGGGGACGCTGCTACCTGCTACCCTAATGAGTTAGTTACTACTGGGGACGCTGCTATCTGCTACCCTAATGAAATAGTTACTACTGGGGACGCTGCTACCTGCTACCCTAATGAGTTAGTTACTACTGGGGACGCTGCTACCTGCTACCTTAATGAGTTAGTTACTACTGGGGGACGCTGCTACCTGCTACCCTAATGAGTTAGTTACTACTGGGGACGCTGCTACCTGCTACCCTAATGAGTTAGTTACTACTGGGGACGCTGCTACCTGCTACCCTAATGAGTTAGTTACTACTGGGGACGCTGCTACCTGCTACCCTAATGAGTTAGTTACTACTGGGCACGCTGCTACCTGCTACCCTAATGAGTTAGTTACTACTGGGCACGCTGATACCTGCTACCCTAATGAGTTAGTTACTACTGGGGACGCTGCTACCTGCTACCCTAATGAGTTAGTTACTACTGGGGACGCTGCTATCTGCTACCCTAATGAAATAGTTACTACTGGGGACGCTGCTACCTGCTACCCTAATGAGTTAGTTACTACTGGGGACGCTGCTACCTGCTACCTTAGTGAGTTAGTTACTACTGGGGACGCTGCTACCTGCTACCCTAATGAGTTAGTTACTACTGGGGATGCTGCTATCTGCTACCCTAATGAGTTAGTTACTACTGGGGACGCTACAACCTGCTACCCTAATGAGTTAGTTACTACTGGGGACGCTGCTACCTGCTACCCTAATGAGTTAGTTACTACTGGGGACGCTGCTACCTGCTACCCTAATGAGTTAGTTACTACTGGGGACGCTGCTACCTGCTACCCTAATGAGTTAGTTACTACTGGGGATGCTGCTAACTGCTACCCTAATTAGTTAGTTACTACTGGGGATGCTGCTATCTGCTACCCTAATGAGTTAGTTACTACTGGGCACGCTGCTACCTGCTACCCTAATGAGTTAGTTATTACTGGGGACGCAGCTACCTGCTCTAATGAGTTAGTTACTACTGGGGACGCTGCTACCTGCTACCCTAATGGGTTAGTTACTACTGGGGACGCTGCTATCTGCTACCCTAATGAGTTAGTTACTACTGGGGACGCTGCTACCTGCTACCCTAATGAGTTAGTTACTACTGGGGACGCTGCTACCTGCTACCCTAATGAGTTAGTTACTACTGGGCATGCTGCTACCTGCTACCCTAATGAGTTAGTTACTACTGGGGACGCTGCTACCTGCTACCCTAATGAGTTAGTTACTACTGGGGACGCTGCTACCTGCTACCCTAATGAGATAGTTACTACTGGGGACGCTGCTACCTGCTACCCTAATGAGTTAGTTACTACTGGGGACGCTGCTACCTGCTACCCTAATGAGTTAGTTACTACTGGGGACGCTGCTACCTGCTACCCTAATGAGTTAGTTACTACTGGGGACGCTGCTACCTGCTACCCTAATGAGTTAGTTACTACTGGGGACGCTGCTACCTGCTACCCTAATGAGTTAGTTACTACTGGGGACGCTGCTACCTGCTACCCTAATGAGTTAGTTACTACTGGGGACGCTGCTACCTGCTACCCTAATGAGATAGTTACTACTGGGGACGCTGCTACCTGCTACCCTAATGAGTTAGTTACTACTGGGGACGCTGCTACCTGCTACCCTAATGAGTTAGTTACTACTGGGGACGCTGCTACCTGCTACCCTAATGAGTTAGTTACTACTGGGGACGCTGCTACCTGCTACCCTAATGAGTTAGTTACTACTGGGGACGCTACAACCTGCTACCCTAATGAGTTAGTTACTACTGGGGACGCTGCTACCTGCTACCCTAATGAGTTAGTTACTACTGGGGACGCTGCATACCTGCTACCCTAATGAGTTAGTTACTACTGGGGACGCTGCTATCTGCTACCCTAATGAGATAGTTACTACTGGGGACGCTGCTACCTGCTACCCTAATGAGTTAGTTACTACTGGGGACGCTGCTACCTGCTACCCTAATGAGTTAGTTACTACTGGGGACGCTGCTACCTGCTACCCTAATGAGTTAGTTACTACTGGGGACTGCTACCTGCTACCCTAATGAGTTAGTTACTACTGGGCACGCTGCTACCTGCTACCCTAATGAGTTAGTTACTACTGGGCACGCTGATACCTGCTACCCTAATGAGTTAGTTACTACTGGGGACGCTGCTACCTGCTACCCTAATGAGTTAGTTACTACTGGGGACGCTGCTATCTGCTACCCTAATGAAATAGTTACTACTGGGGACGCTGCTACCTGCTACCCTAATGAGTTAGTTACTACTGGGGACGCTGCTACCTGCTACCTTAATGAGTTAGTTACTACTGGGGACGCTGCTACCTGCTACCCTAATGAGTTAGTTACTACTGGGGGACGCTGCTACCTGCTACCCTAATGAGTTAGTTACTACTGGGGACGCTGCTACCTGCTACCCTAATGAGTTAGTTACTACTGGGGACGCTGCTACCTGCTACCCTAATGAGTTAGTTACTACTGGGCACGCTGCTACCTGCTACCCTAATGAGTTAGTTACTACTGGGCCACGCTGATACCTGCTACCCTAATGAGTTAGTTACTACTGGGGACGCTGCTACCTGCTACCCTAATGAGTTAGTTACTACTGGGGACGCTGCTATCTGCTACCCTAATGAGATAGTTACTACTGGGGACGCTGCTACCTGCTACCTAATGAGTTAGTTACTACTGGGGACGCTGCTACCTGCTACCTTAGTGAGTTAGTTACTACTGGGGACGCTGCTACCTGCTACCCTAATGAGTTAGTTACTACTGGGGATGCTGCTATCTGCTACCCTAATGAGTTAGTTACTACTGGGGACGCTACTACCTGCTACCCTAATGAGTTAGTTACTACTGGGGACGCTGCTACCTGCTACCCTAATGAGTTAGTTACTACTGGGGACGCTGCTACCTGCTACCCTAATGAGTTAGTTACTACTGGGGACGCTGCTACCTGCTACCCTAATGAGTTAGTTACTACTGGGGACGCTGCTACCTGCTACCCTAATTAGTTAGTTACTACTGGGGATGCTGCTATCTGCTACCCTAATGAGTTAGTTACTACTGGGCACGCTGCTACCTGCTACCCTAATGAGTTAGTTATTACTGGGGACGCTGCTACCTGCTCTAATGAGTTAGTTACTACTGGGGACGCTGCTACCTGCTACCCTAATGAGTTAGTTACTACTGGGGACGCTGCTACCTGCTACCCTAATGAGTTAGTTACTACTGGGGACGCTGCTACCTGCTACCCTAATGAGTTAGTTACTACTGGGGACGCTGCTACCTGCTACCCTAATGAGTTAGTTACTACTGGGGACGCTGCTACCTGCTACCCTAATGAGTTAGTTACTACCGGGGACGCTGCTACCTGCTACCCTAATGAGTTAGTTACTACTGGGGACGCTGCTACCTGCTACCCTAATGAGTTAGTTACTACTGGGGACGCTGCTACCTGCTACCCTAATGAGTTAGTTACTACTGGGGACGCTGCTACCTGCTACCCTAATGAGTTAGTTACTACTGGGGACGCTGCTACCTGCTACCCTAATGAGTTAGTTACTACTGGGGACGCTGCTATCTGCTACCCTAATGAGTTAGTTACTACTGGGGACGCTGCTACCTGCTACCCTAATGAGTTAGTTACTACTGGGGACGCTGCTACCTGCTCTAATGAGTTAGTTACTACTGGGGACGCTGCTACCTGCTACCCTAATGAGTTAGTTACTACTGGGGACGCTGCTACCTGCTACCCTAATGAGTTAGTTACTACTGGGGACGCTGCTACTTGCTACCCTAATGAGTTAGTTACTACTGGGGACGCTGCTATCTGCTACCCTAATGAGTTAGTTACTACTGGGGACACTGCTATCTGGTACCCTAATGAGTTAGTTACTACTGGGGACACTGCTACCTGCTACCCTAATGAGTTGGTTACTACTGGGCAAGCTGCTATCTGCTACCCTAATGAGTTAGTTACTACTGGGCACGCTGCTACCTGCTACCCTAATGAGTTAGTTATTACTGGGGACGCTCCTACCTGCTCTAATGAGTTAGTTACTACTGGGGACACTGCTACCTGCTACCCTAATGAGTTAGTTACTACTGGGGACGCTGCTACCTGCTCTAATGAGTTAGTTACTACTGGGCACGCTGCTACCTGCTACCCTAATGAGTTAGTTACTACTGGGGACGCTGCTACCTGCTACCCTAATGAGTTAGTTACTACTGGGGACGCTGCTACCTGCTCTAATGAGTTAGTTACTACTGGGCACGCTGATACCTGCTACCCTAATGAGTTAGTTACTACTGGGGACGCTGCTACCTGCTACCCTAATGAGTTAGTTACTACTGGGGACGCTGCTATCTGCTACCCTAATGAAATAGTTACTACTGGGGACGCTGCTACCTGCTACCCTAATGAGTTAGTTACTACTGGGGACGCTGCTACCTGCTACCTTAATGAGTTAGTTACTACTGGGGATGCTGCTACCTGCTACCCTAATGAGTTAGTTACTACTGGGGACGCTGCTACCTGCTACCCTAATGAGTTAGTTACTACTGGGGACGCTGCTACCTGCTACCCTAATGAGTTAGTTACTACTGGGGACGCTGCTACCTGCTACCCTAATGAGTTAGTTACTACTGGGGCACGCTGCTACCTGCTACCCTAATGAGTTAGTTACTACTGGGCACGCTGCTACCTGCTACCCTAATGAGTTAGTTACTACTGGGGACGCTGCTACCTGCTACCCTAATGAGTTAGTTACTACTGGGGACGCTGCTACCTGCTACCCTTAATGAGTTAGTTACTACTGGGGCACGCTGCTACCTGCTACCCTAATGAGTTAGTTACTACTGGGGACGCTGCTACCTGCTACCCTAATGAGTTAGTTACTACTGGGGACGCTGCTACCTGCTACCCTAATGAGTTAGTTACTACTGGGGACGCTGCTACCTGCTACCCTAATGAGTTAGTTACTACTGGGGACGCTGCTACCTGCTACCCTAATGAGTTAGTTACTACTGGGGACGCTGCTACCTGCTACCCTAATGAGTTAGTTACTACTGGGCACGCTGCTACCTGCTACCCTAATGAGTTAGTTACTACTGGGGACGCTGCTACCTGCTACCCTAATGAGTTAGTTACTACTGGGGACGCTGCTACCTGCTACCCTAATGAGTTAGTTACTACTGGGGACGCTGCTACCTGCTACCCTAATGAGTTAGTTACTACTGGGGACGCTGCTACCTGCTACCCTAATGAGTTAGTTACTACTGGGGACGCTGCTACCTGCTACCCTAATGAGTTAGTTACTACTGGGGACGCTGCTACCTGCTACCCTAATGAGTTAGTTACTACTGGGGACGCTGCTACCTGCTACCCTAATGAGTTAGTTACTACTGGGGACGCTGCTACCTGCTACCCTAATGAGTTAGTTACTACTGGGGACGCTGCTACCTGCTACCCTAATGAGTTAGTTACTACTGGGGACGCTGCATCTGCTACCCTAATGAGTTAGTTACTACTGGGGACGCTGCTACCTGCTACCCTAATGAGTTAGTTACTACTGGGGACGCTGCTACCTGCTACCCTAATGAGTTAGTTACTACTGGGGACGCTGCTACCTGCTACCCTAATGAGTTAGTTACTACTGGGGCGGCTGCTACCTGCTACCCTAATGAGTTAGTTACTACTGGGCACACTGCTACCTGCTACCCTAATGAGTTAGTTACTACTGGGGACCGCTGCTACCTGCTACCCTAATGAGTTAGTTACTACTGGGGACGCTGCTACCTGCTACCCTAATGAGTTAGTTACTACTGGGGACGCTGCTACCTGCTACCCTAATGAGTTAGTTACTACTGGGCACGCTGCTACCTGCTACCCTAATGAGTTAGTTACTACTGGGGACGCTGCTACCTGCTACCCTAATGAGTTAGTTACTACTGGGGACGCTGCTACCTGCTACCCTAATGAGTTAGTTACTACTGGGGCACGCTGCTACCTGCTACCCTAATGAGTTAGTTACTACTGGGGACGCTGCTACCTGCTACCCTAATGAGTTAGTTACTACTGGGGACGCTGCTACCTGCTACCCTAATGAGTTAGTTACTACTGGGGACGCTGCTACCTGCTACCCTAATGAGTTAGTTACTACTGGGGACGCTGCTACCTGCTACCCTAATGAGTTAGTTACTACTGGGGACGCTGCTACCTGCTACCCTAATGAGTTAGTTACTACTGGGCACGCTGCTACCTGCTACCCTAATGAGTTAGTTACTACTGGGGACGCTGCTACCTGCTACCCTAATGAGTTAGTTACTACTGGGCACGCTGCTACCTGCTACCCTAATGAGTTAGTTACTACTGGGGCACGCTGCTACCTGCTACCCTAATGAGTTAGTTACTACTGGGGACGCTGCTACCTGCTACCCTAATGAGTTAGTTACTACTGGGGACGCTGCTACCTGCTACCCTAATGAGTTAGTTACTACTGGGGACGCTGCTACCTGCTACCCTAATGAGTTAGTTACTACTGGGGCACGCTGCTACCTGCTACCCTAATGAGTTAGTTACTACTGGGGACGCTGCTACCTGCTACCCTAATGAGTTAGTTACTACTGGGGCACGCTGCTACCTGCTACCCTAATGAGTTAGTTACTACTGGGGACGCTGCTACCTGCTACCCTAATGAGTTAGTTACTACTGGGGACGCTGCTACCTGCTACCCTAATGAGTTAGTTACTACTGGGGACGCTGCTACCTGCTACCCTAATGAGTTAGTTACTACTGGGGACGCTGCTACCTGCTACCCTAATGAGTTAGTTACTACTGGGGACGCTGCTACCTGCTACCCTAATGAGTTAGTTACTACTGGGGACGCTGCTACCTGCTACCCTAATGAGTTAGTTACTACTGGGGACGCTGCTACCTGCTACCCTAATGAGTTAGTTACTACTGGGGACGCTGCTACCTGCTACCCTAATGAGTTAGTTACTACTGGGGACGCTGCTACCTGCTACCCTAATGAGTTAGTTACTACTGGGGACGCTGCTACCTGCTACCCTAATGAGTTAGTTACTACTGGGGACGCTGCTACCTGCTACCCTAATGAGTTAGTTACTACTGGGGACGCTGCTACCTGCTACCCTAATGAGTTAGTTACTACTGGGGACGCTGCTACCTGCTACCCTAATGAGTTAGTTACTACTGGGGACGCTGCTATCTGCTACCCTAATGAGTTAGTTACTACTGGGGACGCTGCTACCTGCTACCCTAATGAGTTAGTTACTACTGGGGACGCTGCTACCTGCTACCCTAATGAGTTAGTTACTACTGGGGACGCTGCTACCTGCTACCCTAATGAGTTAGTTACTACTGGGGACGCTGCTACCTGCTACCCTAATGAGTTAGTTACTACTGGGGACGCTGCTACCTGCTACCCTAATGAGTTAGTTACTACTGGGGACGCTGCTACCTGCTACCCTAATGAGTTAGTTACTACTGGGGACGCTGCTACCTGCTACCCTAATGAGTTAGTTACTACTGGGGACGCTGCTACCTGCTACCCTAATGAGTTAGTTACTACTGGGCACGCTGCTACCTGCTACCCTAATGAGTTAGTTACTACTGGGGACGCTGCTACCTGCTACCCTAATGAGTTAGTTACTACTGGGGGCCTGCTACCTGCTACCCTAATGAGTTAGTTACTACTGGGGCCGCTGCCTGCTACCCTAATGAGTTAGTTACTACTGGGCACGCTGCCACCTGCTACCCTAATGAGTTAGTTACTACTGGGGACGCTGCTACCTGCTACCCTAATGAGTTAGTTACTACTGGGGACGCTGCTATCTGCTACCCTAATGAGTTAGTTACTACTGGGGACGCTGCTACCTGCTACCCTAATGAGTTAGTTACTACTGGGCACGCTGCTACCTGCTACCCTAATGAGTTAGTTACTACTGGGGACACTGCTACCTGCTACCCTAATGAGTTAGTTACTACTGGGGACGCTGCTACCTGCTACCCTAATGAGTTAGTTACTACTGGGGACGCTGCTACCTGCTACCCTAATGAGTTAGTTACTACTGGGGGACGCTGCTACCTGCTACCCTAATGAGTTAGTTACTACTGGGGACGCTGCTACCTGCTACCCTAATGAGTTAGTTACTACTGGGGACGCTGCTACCTGCTACCTAATGAGTTAGTTACTACTGGGGACGCTGCTACCTGCTACCCTAATGAGTTAGTTACTACTGGGGACGCTGCTACCTGCTACCCTAATGAGTTAGTTACTACTGGGGACGCTGCTACCTGCTACCCTAATGAGTTAGTTACTACTGGGCACGCTGCTACCTGCTACCTCTGCTAATGAGTTAGTTACTACTGGGGACGCTGCTACCTGCTACCCTAATGAGTTAGTTACTACTGGGGGACGCTGCTACCTGCTACCCTAATGAGTTAGTTACTACTGGGGACGCTGCTACCTGCTCCCTAATGAGTTAGTTACTACTGGGACGCTGCTACCTGCTACCCTAATGAGTTAGTTACTACTGGGGACGCTGCTACCTGCTACCCTAATGAGTTAGTTACTACTGGGGACGCTGCTACCTGCTACCCTAATGAGTTAGTTACTACTGGGGACGCTGCTACCTGCTACCCTAATGAGTTAGTTACTACTGGGGACGCTGCTACCTGCTACCCTAATGAGTTAGTTACTACTGGGCACGCTGCTACCTGCTACCCTAATGAGTTAGTTACTACTGGGGACGCTGCTACCTGCTCTAATGAGTTAGTTACTACTGGGGACGCTGCTACCTGCTACCCTAATGAGTTAGTTACTACTGGGGACGCTGCTATCTGCTACCCTAATGAGTTAGTTACTACTGGGGACGCTGCTACCTGCTACCCTAATGAGATAGTTACTACTGGGGACGCTGCTACCTGCTACCCTAATGAGTTAGTTACTACTGGGGACGCTGCTACCTGCTACCCTAATGAGTTAGTTACTACTGGGGACGCTGCTACCTGCTACCCTAATGAGTTAGTTACTACTGGGGGGCGCTGCTACCTGCTACCCTAATGAGTTAGTTACTACTGGGGACGCTGCTACCTGCTACCCTAATGAGTTAGTTACTACTGGGGACGCTGCTACCTGCTACCCTAATGAGTTAGTTACTACTGGGACGCTGCTACCTGCTAGCCCTAATGAGATAGTTACTACTGGGGATCGCTGCTACCTGCTACCCTAATGAGTTAGTTACTACTGGGGGACGCTGCTACCTGCTACCCTAATGAGTTAGTTACTACTGGGGACGCTGCTACCTGCTACCCTAATGAGTTAGTTACTACTGGGGACGCTGCTACCTGCTACCCTAATGAGTTAGTTACTACTGGGGACGCTACAACCTGCTACCCTAATGAGTTAGTTACTACTGGGGACGCTGCTACCTGCCACCCTAATGAGTTAGTTACTACTGGGGACGCTGCTACCTGCTACCCTAATGAGTTAGTTACTACTGGGGGACGCTGCTATCTGCTACCCTAATGAGATAGTTACTACTGGGGACGCTGCTACCTGCTACCCTAATGAGTTAGTTACTACTGGGGACGCTGCTACCTGCTACCCTAATGAGTTAGTTACTACTGGGGACGCTGCTACCTGCTACCCTAATGAGTTAGTTACTACTGGGGACGCTGCTACCTGCTACCCTAATGAGTTAGTTACTACTGGGGCACGCTGCTACCTGCTACCCTAATTAGTTAGTTACTACTGGGCACGCTGCTACCTGCTACCCTAATGAGTTAGTTACTACTGGGGACGCTGCTACCTGCTACCCTAATGAGTTAGTTACTACTGGGGACGCTGCTATCTGCTACCTCTAATGAGATAGTTACTACTGGGGACGCTGCTACCTGCTACCCTAATGAGTTAGTTACTACTGGGGACGCTGCTACCTGCTACCTTAATGAGTTAGTTACTACTGGGGACGCTGCTACCTGCTACCCTAATGAGTTAGTTACTACTGGGGACGCTGCTACCTGCTACCCTAATGAGTTAGTTAATACTGGGGACGCTGCTACCTGCTACCCTAATGAGTTAGTTACTACTGGGGACGCTGCTACCTGCTACCCTAATGAGTTAGTTACTACTGGGCACGCTGCATGCTCTACCCTAATGAGTTAGTTACTACTGGGCACGCTGATACCTGCTACCCTAATGAGTTAGTTACTACTGGGGACGCTGCTACCTGCTACCCTAATGAGTTAGTTACTACTGGGGACGCTGCTACCTGCTACCCTAATGAGTTAGTTACTACTGGGGACGCTGCTACCTGCTACCCTAATGAGTTAGTTACTACTGGGGACGCTGCTACCTGCTACCTTAATGAGTTAGTTACTACTGGGGACGCTGCTACCTGCTACCCTAATGAGTTAGTTACTACTGGGGATGCTGCTATCTGCTACCCTAATGAGTTAGTTACTACTGGGGACGCTACAACCTGCTACCCTAATGAGTTAGTTACTACTGGGGGACGCTGCTACCTGCTACCCTAATGAGTTAGTTACTACTGGGACGCTGCTACCTGCTACCCTAATGAGTTAGTTACTACTGGGGACGCTGCTACCTGCTACCCTAATGAGTTAGTTACTACTGGGGACGCTGCTAACTGCTACCCTAATGAGTTAGTTACTACTGGGGACTGCTATCTGCTACCTAATGAGTTAGTTACTACTGGGCACGCCTGCTACCTGCTACCCTAATGAGTTAGTTACTACTGGGGACGCTGCTACCTGCTCCTAATGAGTTAGTTACTACTGGGGACGCTGCTACCTGCTACCTTAATGGGTTAGTTACTACTGGGGACGCTGCTACCTGCTACCCTAATGAGTTAGTTACTACTGGGGACGCTGCTACCTGCTACCCTAATGAGTTAGTTACTACTGGGGACGCTGCTACCTGCTACCCTAATGAGTTAGTTACTACTGGGACGCTGCTACCTGCTACCCTAATGAGTTAGTTACTACTGGGGACGCTGCTACCTGCTACCCTAATGAGTTAGTTACTACTGGGGACGCTGCTACCTGCTACCCTAATGAGTTAGTTACTACTGGGGACGCTGCTACCTGTTACCCTAATGAGTTAGTTACTACTGGGGACGCTGCTACCCTGCTACCCTAATGAGTTAGTTACTACTGGGGACGCTGCTACCTGCTACCCTAATGAGTTAGTTACTACTGGGGACGCTGCTATCTGCTACCCTAATGAGTTAGTTACTACTGGGGACGCTGCCATACCTGCTACCCTAATGAGTTAGTTACTACTGGGGACGCTGCTACCTGCTCCCTAATGAGTTAGTTACTACTGGGACGCTGCTACCTGCTACCCTAATGAGTTAGTTACTACTGGGGACGCTGCTACCTGCTACCCTAATGAGTTAGTTACTACTGGGGACGCTGCTACCTGCTACCCTAATGAGTTAGTTCTACTGGGGACGCTGCTATCTGCTACCCTAATGAGTTAGTTACTACTGGGGACACTGCTATCTGGTACCCTAATGAGTTAGTTACTACTGGGGACACTGCTACCTGCTACCCTAATGAGTTGGTTACTACTGGGCAAGCTGCTACCTGCTACCCTAATGAGTTAGTTACTACTGGGCACGCCTGCTACCTGCTACCCTAATGAGTTAGTTATTACTGGGGACACTCCTACCTGCTCTAATGAGTTAGTTACTACTGGGGACGCTGCTACCTGCTACCCTAATGAGTTAGTTACTACTGGGGACGCTGCTACCTGCTACCCTAATGAGTTAGTTACTACTGGGCACGCTGCTACCTGCTACCCTAATGAGTTAGTTACTACTGGGGACGCTGCTACCTGCTACCCTAATGAGTTAGTTACTACTGGGGACGCTGCTACCTGCTACCCTAATGAGTTAGTTACTACTGGGGACGCTGCTACCTGCTACCCTAATGAGTTAGTTACTACTGGGCACGCTGCTACCTGCTACCCTAATGAGTTAGTTACTACTGGGGACGCTGCTACCTGCTCTAATGAGTTAGTTACTACTGGGCACGCTGCTACCTCTTACCCTAATGAGTTAGTTACTACTGGGGACGCTGCTACCTGCTACCCTAATGAGTTAGTTACTACTGGGGACGCTGCTACCTGCTACCCTAATGAGTTAGTTACTACTGGGCACGCTGCTACCTGCTACCCTAATGAGTTAGTTACTACTGGGGACGCTGCTACCTGCTACCCTAATGAGTTAGTTACTACTGGGGACGCTGCTACCTGCTACCCTAATGAGTTAGTTACTACTGGGCACGCTGCTACCTGCTCTAATGAGTTAATTACTACTGGGCACGCTGCTACCTGCTACCCTAATGAGTTAGTTACTACTGGGCACGCTGCTACCTGCTACCCTAATGAGTTAGTTACTACTGGGGACGCTGCTACCTGCTCACCCTAATGAGTTAGTTACTACTGGGACGCTACTACCTGCTACCCTAATGAGTTAGTTACTACTGGGGACGCTGCTACCTGCTACCCTAATGAGTTAGTTACTACTGGGGACGCTGCTACCTGCTACCCTAATGAGTTAGTTACTACTGGGGACGCTGCTACCTGCACCCTAATGAGTTAGTTACTACTGGGGACGCTGCTACCTGCTACCCTAATGAGTTAGTTACTACTGGGGACGCTGCTACCTGCTACCCTAATGAGTTAGTTACTACTGGGGACGCTGCTATCTGCTACCCTAATGAGTTAGTTACTACTGGGGACGCTGCTACCTGCTACCCTAATGAGTTAGTTACTACTGGGGACGCTGCTACCTGCTACCCTAATGAGTTAGTTACTACTGGGGACGCTGCTACCTGCTACCCTAATGAGTTAGTTACTACTGGGGACGCTGCTACCTCTATTAGTTACATCTAATGAGTTAGTTACTACTGGGGACGCTGCTACCTGCTACCCTAATGAGTTAGTTACTACTGGGGGACGCTGCTACCTGCTACCCTAATGAGTTAGTTACTACTGGGACGCTGCTACCTGCTACCCTAATGAGTTAGTTACTACTGGGGACGCTGCTACCTGCTACCTAATGAGTTAGTTACTACTGGGGCGCTGCTATCTGCTACCCTAATGAGTTAGTTACTACTGGGACGCTGCTACCTGCTACCCTAATGAGTTAGTTACTACTGGGGACGCTGCTACCTGCTACCCTAATGAGTTAGTTACTACTGGGGACGCTGCTACCTGCTCTAATGAGTTAGTTACTACTGGGGACGCTGCTACCTGCTACCCTAATGAGTTAGTTACTACTGGGGACGCTGCTACCTGCTACCCTAATGAGTTAGTTACTACTGGGGACGCTGCTACCTGCTACCCTAATGAGTTAGTTACTACTGGGGACGCTGCTATCTGCTACCCTAATGAGTTAGTTACTACTGGGGACGCTGCTACCTGCTACCCTAATGAGTTAGTTACTACTGGGGACGCTGCTACCTGCTACCCTAATGAGTTAGTTACTGCTGGGCACGCTGCGACCTGCTCTAATGAGTTAGTTACTACTGGGGACGCTGCTACCTGCTACCCTAATGAGTTAGTTACTACTGGGGACGCTGCTACCTACTACCCTAATGAGTTAGTTATTACTGGGGACGCTGCTACCTGCTACCCTAATGAGTTAGTTACTACTGGGGACGCTGCGACCTGCTCTAATGAGTTAGTTACTACTGGGGACGCTGCTACCTGCTACCCTAATGAGTTAGTTACTACTGGGGATGCTGCTACCTGCTACCCTAATGAGTTAGTTACTACTGGGGATGCTGCTACCTGCTACCCTAATGAGTTAGTTACTACTGGGGATGCTGCTATCTGCTACCCTAATGAGTTAGTTATTACTGGGGACGCTGCTACCTGCTACCCTAATGAGTTAGTTACTACTGGGCACGCTGCTACCTACTACCCTAATGAGTTAGTTATTACTGGGGACGCTGCTACCTGCTACCCTAATGAGTTAGTTACTACTGGGGACGCTGCTATCTGCTACCCTAATGAGTTAGTTACTACTGGGGACGCTGCTATCTGCTACCCTAATGAGTTAGTTACTACTGGGCACGCTGCTACCTGCTACCCTAATGAGTTAGTTACTACTGGGGACGCTGCTACCTGCTACCCTAATGAGTTAGTTATTACTGGGGACGCTGCTACCTGCTACCCTAATGAGTTAGTTATTACTGGGGACGCTGCTACCTGCTCTAATGAGTTAGTTACTACTGGGCACGCTGCTACCTGCTACCCTAATGAGTTAGTTACTACTGGGGACGCTGCTACCTGCTACCCTAATGAGTTAGTTACTACTGGGGCACGCTGCTACCTGCTACCCTAATGAGTTAGTTACTACTGGGGACGCTGCTACCTGCTACCCTAATGAGTTAGTTACTACTGGGCACGCTGCTACCTACTACCCTAATGAGTTAGTTACTACTGGGGACGGTGCTACCTACTACCCTAATGAGTTAGTTACTACTGGGGACGCTGCTACCTGCTACCCTAATGAGTTAGTTACTACTGGGGACGCTGCTATCTGCTACCCTAATGAGTTAGTTACTACTGGGCACGCTGCTACCTGCTACCCTAATGAGTTAGTTACTACTGGGGACGCTGCTACCTGCTACCCTAATGAGTTAGTTACTACTGGGGACGCTGCTATCTGCTACCCTAATGAGTTAGTTACTACTGGGGACGCTGCTACCTGCTACCCTAATGAGTTAGTTACTACTGGGCACGCTGCTACCTGCTACCCTAATGAGTTAGTTACTACTGGGCACGCTGCTACCTGCTACCCTAATGAGTTAGTTACTACTGGGCACGCTGCTACCTGCTATCCTAATGAGTTAGTTACTACTGGGGACGCTGCTACCTGCTACCCTAATGAGTTAGTTATTACTGGGGACGCTGCTACCTGCTCTAATGAGTTAGTTACTACTGGGCACGCTGCTACCTGCTACCCTAATGAGTTAGTTACTACTGGGCACGCTGCTACCTGCTACCCTAATGAGTTAGTTACTACTGGGGACGCTGCTACCTGCTACCCTAATGAGTTAGTTATTACTGGGGACGCTGCTACCTGCTACCCTAATGAGTTAGTTATTACTGGGGACGCTGCTACCTGCTCTAATGAGTTAGTTACTACTGGGCACGCTGCTACCTGCTACCCTAATGAGTTAGTTACTACTGGGGACGCTGCTATCTGCTACCCTAATGAGTTAGTTACTACTGGGCACGCTGCTACCTGCTACCCTAATGAGTTAGTTACTACTGGGGACGCTGCTACCTGCTACCCTAATGAGTTAGTTACTACTGGGCACGCTGCTACCTACTACCCTAATGAGTTAGTTACTACTGGGGACGGTGCTACCTACTACCCTAATGAGTTAGTTACTACTGGGGACGGTGCTACCAGCTACCCTAATGAGTTAGTTACTACTGGGGACGCTGCTATCTGCTACCCTAATGAGTTAGTTACTACTGGGCACGCTGCTACCTGCTACCCTAATGAGTTAGTTACTACTGGGGACGCTGCTACCTGCTACCCTAATGAGTTAGTTACTACTGGGGACGCTGCTACCTGCTACCCTAATGAGTTAGTTACTACTGGGGACGCTGCTACCTGCTACCCTAATGAGTTAGTTACTACTGGGACGCTGCTACCTGCTACCCTAATGAGTTAGTTACTACTGGGGACGCTGCTACCTGCTACCCTAATGAGTTAGTTACTACTGGGCACGCTGCTATCTGCTACCCTAATGAGTTAGTTACTACTGGGCACGCTGCTACCTGCTACCCTAATGAGTTAGTTACTACTGGGGACGCTGCTACCTGCTACCCTAATGAGTTAGTTACTACTGGGGACGCTGCTACCTGCTACCCTAATGAGTTAGTTACTACTGGGGACGCTGCTACCTGCTACCCTAATGAGTTAGTTACTACTGGGGACGCTGCTACCTGCTACCCTAATGAGTTAGTTACTCCTGGGGACGCTGCTACCTGCTACCCTAATGAGTTAGTTACTACTGGGCACGCTGCTACCTGCTACCCTAATGAGTTAGTTACTACTGGGCACGCTGCTACCTGCTACCCTAATGAGTTAGTTACTACTGGGGACGCTGCTACCTGCTACCCTAATGAGTTAGTTACTACTGGGGGCGCTGCTACCTGCTACCCTAATGAGTTAGTTACTACTGGGGACGCTGCTACCTGCTACCCTAATGAGTTAGTTACTACTGGGCACGCTGCTACCTGCTACCCTAATGAGTTAGTTACTACTGGGCACGCTGCTACCTGCTACCCTAATGAGTTAGTTACTACTGGGGACGCTGCTATCTGCTACCCTAATGAGTTAGTTACTACTGGGGACGCTGCTACCTGCTACCCTAATGAGTTAGTTACAACTGGGGATGCTGCTACCTGCTACCCTAATGAGTTAGTTACTACTGGGGACGCTGCTACCTGCTCTAATGAGTTAGTTACTACTGGGGACGCTGCTACCTGCTACCCTAATGAGTTAGTTACTACTGGGGACGCTGCTATCTGCTACCCTAATGAGTTAGTTACTACTGGGGACGCTGCTACCTGCTACCCTAATGAGTTAGTTACTACTGGGCACGCTGCTACCTGCTACCCTAATGAGTTAGTTACTACTGGGGACGCTGCTACCTGCTACCCTAATGAGTTAGTTACTACTGGGGACGCTGCTACCTGCTACCCTAATGAGTTAGTTACTACTGGGGACGCTGCTACCTGCTACCCTAATGAGTTAGTTACTACTGGGGACGCTGCTACCTGCTCTAATGAGTTAGTTACTACTGGGCACGCTGCTACCTGCTACCCTAATGAGTTAGTTACTACTGGGGACGCTGCTACCTGCTACCCTAATGAGTTAGTTACTACTGGGGACGCTGCTACCTGCTAACCTAATGAGTTAGTTACTACTGGGGATGCTGCTATCTGCTACCCTAATGAGTTAGTTACTACTGGGGACGCTGCTACCTGCTACCCTAATGAGTTAGTTATTACTGGGGACGCTGCTACCTGCTACCCTAATGAGTTAGTTACTACTGGGTACGCTGCGACCTGCTCTAATGAGTTAGTTACTACTGGGGACGCTGCTACCTGCTACCCTAATGAGTTAGTTACTACTGGGGACGCTGCTACCTACTACCCTAATGAGTTAGTTATTACTGGGGACGCTGCTACCTGCTACCCTAATGAGTTAGTTACTACTGGGGACGCTGCGACCTAATCTAATGAGTTAGTTACTACTGGGGACGCTGCTACCTGCTACCCTAATGAGTTAGTTACTACTGGGGATGCTGCTACCTGCTACCCTAATGAGTTAGTTACTACTGGGGATGCTGCTACCTGCTACCCTAATGAGTTAGTTACTACTGGGGACGCTGCTATCTGCTACCCTAATGAGTTAGTTATTACTGGGGACGCTGCTACCTGCTACCCTAATGAGTTAGTTACTACTGGGCACGCTGCTACCTACTACCCTAATGAGTTAGTTATTACTGGGGACGCTGCTACCTGCTACCCTAATGAGTTAGTTACTACTGGGGACGCTGCTATCTGCTACCCTAATGAGTTAGTTACTACTGGGGACGCTGCTATCTGCTACCCTAATGAGTTAGTTACTACTGGGCACGCTGCTACCTGCTACCCTAATGAGTTAGTTACTACTGGGGACGCTGCTACCTGCTACCCTAATGAGTTAGTTATTACTGGGGACGCTGCTACCTGCTACCCTAATGAGTTAGTTATTACTGGGGACGCTGCTACCTGCTCTAATGAGTTAGTTACTACTGGGCACGCTGCTACCTGCTACCCTAATGAGTTAGTTACTACTGGGACGCTGCTATCTGCTACCCTAATGAGTTAGTTACTACTGGGCACGCTGCTACCTGCTACCCTAATGAGTTAGTTACTACTGGGGACGCTGCTACCTGCTACCCTAATGAGTTAGTTACTACTGGGCACGCTGCTACCTACTACCCTAATGAGTTAGTTACTACTGGGGACGGTGCTACCTACTACCCTAATGAGTTAGTTACTACTGGGGACGGTGCTACCTGCTACCCTAATGAGTTAGTTACTACTGGGGACGCTGCTATCTGCTACCCTAATGAGTTAGTTACTACTGGGCACGCTGCTACCTGCTACCCTAATGAGTTAGTTACTACTGGGGACGCTGCCTGCTACCCTAATGAGTTAGTTACTACTGGGGACGCTGCTACCTGCTACCCTAATGAGTTAAGTTACTACTGGGGCACGCTGCTACCTGCTACCCTAATGAGTTAGTTACTACTGGGCACGCTGCTACCTGCTACCCTAATGAGTTAGTTACTACTGGGCACGCTGCTACCTGCTATCCCTAATGAGTTAGTTACTACTGGGGACGCTGCTACCTGCTACCCTAATGAGTTAGTTATTACTGGGACGCTGCTACCTGCTCTAATGAGTTAGTTACTACTGGGCACGCTGCCACCTGCTACCCTAATGAGTTAGTTACTACTGGGGACGCTGCTACCTGCTACCCTAATGAGTTAGTTACTACTGGGACGCTGCTACCTGCTACCCTAATGAGTTAGTTATTACTGGGACGCTGCTACCTGCTACCCTAATGAGTTAGTTATTACTGGGGACGCTGCTACCTGCTCTAATGAGTTAGTTACTACTGGGCACGCTGCTACCTGCTACCCTAATGAGTTAGTTACTACTGGGGACGCTGCTATCTGCTACCCTAATGAGTTAGTTACTACTGGGCACGCTGCTACCTGCTACCCTAATGAGTTAGTTACTACTGGGCACGCTGCTACCTACTACCCTAATGAGTTAGTTACTACTGGGGACGGTGCTACCTACTACCCTAATGAGTTAGTTACTACTGGGGACGGTGCTACCTGCTACCCTAATGAGTTAGTTACTACTGGGGACGCTGCTATCTGCTACCCTAATGAGTTAGTTACTACTGGGCACGCTGCTACCAGCCCCCTAATGAGTTAGTTACTACTGGGACGCTGCTACCTGCTACCCTAATGAGTTAGTTACTACTGGGGATGCTGCTACCTGCTACCCTAATGAGTTAGTTACTACTGGGGACGCTGCTACCTGCTACCCTAATGAGTTAGTTACTACTGGGGACGCTGCTACCTGCTACCCTAATGAGTTAGTTACTACTGGGGACGCTGCTACCTGCTACCCTAATGAGTTAGTTACTACTGGGCACGCTGCTATCTGCTACCCTAATGAGTTAGTTACTACTGGGCACGCTGCTACCTGCTACCCTAATGAGTTAGTTACTACTGGGGACGCTGCTACCTGCTACCCTAATGAGTTAGTTACTACTGGGGACGCTGCTACCTGCTACCCTAATGAGTTAGTTACTACTGGGACGCTGCTACCTGCTACCCTAATGAGTTAGTTACTACTGGGGACGCTGCTACCTGCTGCACTAATGAGTTAGTTACTACTGGGGACGCTGCTACCTGCTACCCTAATGAGTTAGTTACTACTGGGCACGCTGCTACCTGCTACCCTAATGAGTTAGTTACTACTGGGCACGCTGCTACCTGCTACCCTAATGAGTTCGTTACTACTGGGGACGCTGCTACCTGCTACCCTAATGAGTTAGTTACTACTGGGGACGCTGCTATCTGCTACCCTAATGAGTTAGTTACTACTGGGGACGCTGCTATCTGCTACCCTAATGAGTTAGTTACTACTGGGCACGCTGCTACCTGCTACCCTAATGAGTTAGTTACTACTGGGCACGCTGCTACCTACTACCCTAATGAGTTAGTTATTACTGGGGACGCTGCTACCTTCTTACACCAAGTTAGTTAGTTACTACTGGGGACGTTGCTATCTGCTACCCTAATGAGTTAGTTACTACTGGGGACGCTGCTACCTGCTACCCTAATGAGTTAGTTACTACTGGGGACGCTGCTACCTGCTACCCTAATGAGTTAGTTACTACTGGGCACGCTGCTACCTACTACCCTAATGAGTTAGTTACTACTGGGGACGCTGCTACCTGCTACCCTAATGAGTTAGTTACTACTGGGCACGCTGCTACCTGCTCTAATGAGTTAGTTACTACTGGGGACGCTGCTACCTACTACCCTAATGAGTTAGTTACTACTGGGGACGCTGCTACCTGCTACCCTAATGAGTTAGTTACTACTGGGGACGCTGCGACCTGCTCTAATGAGTTAGTTACTACTGGGCACGCTGCTACCTGCTACCCTAATGAGTTAGTTACTACTGGGGACGCTGCTACCTGCTACCCTAATGAGTTAGTTACTACTGGGGACGCTGCTACCTGCTACCCTAATGAGTTAGTTACTACTGGGGAGGCTGCTACCTGCTACCCTAATGAGTTAGTTACTACTGGGGACGCTGCTACCTGCTACCCTAATGAGTTAGTTACTACTGGGCACGCTGCTACCTGCTACCCTAATGAGTTAGTTACTACTGGGCACGCTGCTACCTGCTACCCTAATGAGTTAGTTACTACTGGGCACGCTGCTACCTGCTACCCTAATGAGTTAGTTACTACTGGGCACGCTGCTACCTGCTACCTAATGAGTTAGTTACTACTGGGACGCTGCTACCTGCTACCTAATGAGTTAGTTACTACTGGGGACGCTGCTACCTGCTACCTTAATGAGTTAGTTACTACTGGGGACGCTGCTACCTGCTACCCTAATGAGTTAGTTACTACTGGGGACGCTGCTACCTGCTACCCTAATGAGTTAGTTACTACTGGGGACGCTGCTACCTGCTACCTTAATGAGTTAGTTACTACTGGGGACGCTGCTACCTGCTACCCTAATGAGTTAGTTACTACTGGGCACGCTGCTACCTGCTACCTTAATGAGTTAGTTACTACTGGGGACGCTGCTACCTGCTACCCTAATGAGTTAGTTACTACTGGGGACGCTGCTACCTGCTACCCTAATGAGTTAGTTACTACTGGGGACGCTGCTACCTGCTACCTTAATGAGTTAGTTACTACTGGGGACGCTGCTACCTGCTACCCTAATGAGTTAGTTACTACTGGGCACGCTGCTACCTGCTACCCTAATGAGTTAGTTACTACTGGGCACGCTGCTACCTGCTACCCTAATGAGTTAGTTACTACTGGGGCAGCTGCTACCTGCTACCCTAATGAGTTAGTTACTACTGGGGACGCTGCTACCTGCTACCCTAATGAGTTAGTTACTACTGGGGACGCTGCTACCTGCTACCCTAATGAGTTAGTTACTACTGGGCACGCTGCTACCTGCTACCCTAATGAGTTAGTTACTACTGGGCACGCTGCAACCTGCTACCCTAATGAGTTAGTTACTACTGGGCACGCTGCAACCTGCTACCCTAATGAGTTAGTTACTACTGGGGACGCTGCTACCTGCTACCCTAATGAGTTAGTTACTACTGGGCACGCTGCAACCTGCTACCCTAATGAGTTAGTTACTACTGGGGACGCTGCTACCTGCTACCCTAATGAGTTAGTTACTACTGGGGACGCTGCTACCTGCTACCCTAATGAGTTAGTTACTACTGGGCACGCTGCTACCTGCTAACCTAATGAGTTAGTTACTACTGGGGACGCTGCTACCTGCTACCCTAATGAGTTAGTTACTACTGGGCACGCTGCTACCCTAATGAGTTAGTTACTACTGGGGACGCTGCTACCTGCTACCCTAATGAGTTAGTTACTACTGGGCACGCTGCTACCCTAATGAGTTAGTTACTACTGGGCACGCTGCTACCTGCTACCCTAATGAGTAAGTTACTACTGGGCACGCTGCTACCTGCTCTAATGAGATAGTTACTACTGGGCACGCTGCAACCTGCTACCCTAATGAGTTAGTTACTACTGGGGACGCTGCTACCTGCTACCCTAATGAGTTAGTTATTACTGGGGACGCTGCAACCTGCTACCCTAATGAGTTAGTTACTACTGGGGACGCTGCTACCTGCTACCCTAATGAGTTAGTTACTACTGGGGACGCTGCTACCTGCTACCCTAATGAGTTAGTTACTACTGGGCACGCTGCTACCTGCTAACCTAATGAGTTAGTTACTACTGGGGACGCTGCTACCTGCTACCCTAATGAGTTAGTTACTACTGGGCACGCTGCTACCCTAATGAGTTAGTTACTACTGGGGACTGCTACCTGCTACCCTAATGAGTTAGTTACTACTGGGCACGCTGCTACCCTAATGAGTTAGTTACTACTGGGCACGCTGCTACCTGCTACCCTAATGAGTTAGTTACTACTGGGCACGCTGCTACCTGCTCTAATGAGATAGTTACTACTGGGCACGCTGCAACCTGCTACCCTAATGAGTTAGTTACTACTGGGCACGCTGCTACCTGCTACCCTAATGAGTTAGTTACTACTGGGGACGGTGCTACCTGCTACCCTAATGAGTTAGTTACTACTGGGGACGCTGCTACCTGCTACCCTAATGAGTTAGTTACTACTGGGGACGCTGCTACCTGCTACCCTAATGAGTTAGTTACTACTGGGGACGCTGCTACCTGCTACCCTAATGAGTTAGTTACTACTGGGGACGCTGCTATCTGCTACCCTAATGAGTTAGTTACTACTGGGGACGGTGCTACCTGCTACCCTAATGAGTTAGTTACTACTGGGGACGCTGCTACCTGCTACCCTAATGAGTTAGTTACTACTGGGGACGCTGCTACCTGCTACCCTAATGAGTTAGTTACTACTGGGGACGCTGCTACCTGCTACCCTAATGAGTTAGTTACTACTGGGGACGCTGCTACCCTAATGAGTTAGTTACTACTGGGGACGCTGCTACCCTAATGAGTTAGTTACTACTGGGGACGCTGCTACCTGCTACCCTAATGAGTTAGTTACTACTGGGCACGCTGCTACCTGCTACCCTAATGAGTTAGTTACTACTGGGGACGCTGCTACCCTAATGAGTTAGTTACTACTGGGGACGCTGCTACCTGCTACCCTAATGAGTTAGTTACTACTGGGGACGCTGCTACCCTAATGAGTTAGTTACTACTGGGGACGCTGCTACCCTAATGAGTTAGTTACTACTGGGGACGCTGCTACCCTAATGAGTTAGTTACTACTGGGGACGCTGCTACCTGCTACCCTAATGAGTTAGTTACTACTGGGCACGCTGCTACCTGCTACCCTAATGAGTTAGTTACTACTGGGGACGCTGCTACCCTAATGAGTTAGTTACTACTGGGGACGCTGCTATCTACTACCCTAATGAGTTAGTTACTACTGGGCACGCTGCTATCTGCTACCCTAATGAGTTAGTTACTACTGGGCACGCTGCTACCTGCTACCCTAATGAGTTAGTTACTACTGGGGACGCTGCTATCTGCTACCCTAATGAGTTAGTTACTACTGGGCACGCTGCTATCTGCTACCCTAATGAGTTAGTTACTACTGGGCACGCTGCTACCTGCTACCCTAATGAGTTAGTTACTACTGGGGACGCTGCTATCTGCTACCCTAATGAGTTAGTTACTACTGGGCACGCTGCTACCTTGTGACAACCCCCGTCACCTCACTGATATAATAAACTTGTCCTGCTCTGTGATCTACTATCACAGATCTATAGTACCGGTGGGTACGTGCGCCTGTTTGTGTGTGTGCGTCTCTGTATGTGTGTTTGTGCGTTTTCGTGCTGACCTTACCTTCTGTGAGGCCAACTCCTCAGTGAGGTTGTTGTTCTCCTCGTGGAGGCGTGTCAGTTCCTGTTCCTGGCTCTGGAGGCGGAGCTGCAGCTCATTGGTCCTGTTGCCGTTACACTCCACTGGGGACGTGGCATGAGAGGAGGGGGAAGGGCTCTCTGAGCTGCGTCCCAACCTCCCTGAACCCATCATGTCCCGCAGAGTGGTCCGCTTGGGCCGCGACGACGAACTGCTGCTCCGCCCGAAGTCAAATGAGAACGGAGACCCAGTGGAGTCTGGGGGTGAGAGGTCAGAGGGAGTCGTTATTACAGATACAGTGACTGCAGTCTCCCTTTAGAGAGAGAGATCATGAGCAGAAAGACTTAAGAGTTAGATAAACCTGTATACAGGATACTACCCTCCACATCATAACCATATACAGGATACTACCCTCCACATCATAACCATATACAGGATACTACCCTCCACATCATAACCATATACAGGATACTACCCTCCACATCATAACCATATACAGGATACTACCCTCCACATCATAACCATATACAGGATACTACCCTCCACATCATAACCATATACAGGATACTACCCTCCACATCATAACCATATACAGGATACTACCCTCCACATCATAACCATATACAGGATACTACCCTCCACATCATAACCATATACAGGATACTACCCTCCACATCATAACCTTCACTCCAAATCAAAACTCCAAACCTACAACCTGATTTTGAACAAAATTACCTGGAATAATTCCTACCACCAAAGATTCATATTTCCAAGGACTACAGTGCATTCGGAAAGTATTAAGACCCCTTGACTTTTTCCACATTTTGTTACGTTACAGCCTTATTCTATAATTAATTAAATTATTTTTTCCCCCCTCATCAATCTACACACATTACCCCATAATGACAAAGCAAAAACAGGTTTTTAGACATTTTTGCAAACTGATAAAAAATTAACTGAAATATTACATTTACATAAGTATTCAGACATTTTACGCAGTACTTTGTTGAAGCATCTTTAGCAGCGATTACAGCCTTGAGTCTTCTTGGGTATGACGCCACGAGCTTGGCACACCTGTATTTGGGGAGTTTCTCAAATTCCTCTCTGCAGATCCTCTCAAGCTCTGTCAGGTTGGATGGGGAGCGTTGCTGCACAGCAATTTTCAGGTCTCTCCAGAGATGTTCGATCGGGTTCAAGTCCGGGCTCTGGCTGGGCCACTCAAGGACATTCAGAGACTTGTCCCAAAGCCACTCCTGTGTTGTCTTGGCTGCGTGCTTAGGGTCATTGTCCTGTTGGAAGGTGAACCTTCGCCCCAGTCTGAGGTCCTGAGCGCTCTGGAGTAGGTTTTCATCAAGGATCTCTCTGTACTTTGCTCCGTTCATCTCTCAACTCGATCCTGACTAGTCTCCATGTCCCTGCCGCTGAAAACCATCTCCACAGCATGATGCTGCCACCACCATGCTTCACCGTAGGGATGGTGCCAGGTTTCCTCCAGACGTGACGCTTGGCATTCAGGCCAAAGAGTTCAATCTTGGTTTCATCAGACCAGAGATCTTGTTTCTCATGGTCTGAGAGTCTTTAGGTGCCTTTTGGCAAACTCCAAGTGGTCTGTCATGTGTCTTCAACTGAGGAGTGGCTTCCGTCTGGCCACTCTACCATAAAGGCCTGATTGGTGGAGTGCTGCAGAGACTGTTGTCCTTCTGGAAGGTTCTCCCATCTCCACAGAGAACCTCTGGCGCTCTGTCAGAGTGACCATCGGGTTCTTGGTCACCTCCCTGACCAAGGCCCTTCTCCCCAGATTGCTCAGTTTGGCCCGGCAGCCAGCTCTAGGAAGAGTCTTGGTGGTTCCAAACTTCTTCCATTTAAGAATGATGGAGGCCATTGTGTTCTTGGGGACCTTCAATGCTGCAGAAATGTTTTGGTACCCTTCCCCAGATCTGTGCCTCGACACAATCCTGTCTCGGAGCTCTATGGACAGTTCCTTCGACCTCATGGCTTGGTTTTGCACTGTCAACTGTGGGACCTTTCCAAACAAGTGTGTGCCTTTCCAAATCATATCAAATCAATTGAATTTACCACAGGTGGACTCCAATCAAGTTGTAGAAACATCTCAAGGATGAGCAATGGAAACAGGATGCACCTGAACTCAATTGAGTCTCATAGCAAATGGTCAGAATCCTTCTGTAAATAACATATATATACACACACACTACCGTTCAAACGTTTGGGGTCACTTAGAAATGTCCTTGTTTTTGAAAGAAAATCATTTTTTGGTTCCATTAAAATAACATCAAATTGATCAGAAATACAGTGCAGATATTGTTAATGTTGTAAATGGCTATTGTAGCTGGAAACTGCTGATTTTTAATGGAATATCTACATAGGCGTACAGAGGCCCATTATCAGCAACAATCAGTCCTGTGTTCCAATGGCACATTGTGTTTGCTAATCCAAGTTTATCATTTTAAAAGGCTAATTGATCATTAGAAAACCTTTTTGCAATTATGTTAGCACAGCTGAAAAATATTGTGCTGATTAAAGAAGCAATAAAACTGGCCTTCTTGAGACTAGTTGAGTATCTGGAGCATCAGCAATTGTGGGTTTGATTACAGGATCAAAATGGCCGGAAACAAAGAACTTACTTCTGAAACTCTTCAGTCTATTCTTGTTCTGAGAAATGAAGGCTATTCCATGGAAGAAATTGCCAGGTACCACATTCCCCCTGTCTCCCCCTGTCTGGTACAGGTAACCCCTGTCTCCCCCTGTCTCCCCCTGTCTCCTCCTGTCTCCCCCTGTCTCCTCCTGACTGGCAGAACACCCGTTCTGCCAGTCATATTCTGTTAAAGGTCCCCAAAGCACACACATCCCTGGGTCGCTCCTCTTTCCAGTTCACTGCAGCTAGCGACTGGAACGAGCTGCAAAAAACACTCAAACTAGACTGTTTTATCTCCATCTCTTCATTCAAAGACTCCATCATGGACACTCTTACTGCCAGTTGTGGCTGCTTCATGTGATGTATTGTTGTCTCTACCTTCTTGCCCTTTGTGCTGTTGTCTGTGCCCAGTAATGTATGTACCATGTTTTGTGCTGCTACCATGTTATATTGCTACCATGTTGTTGTCATGTGTTGCTGCCATGCTGTGTTGTTGTCGTCTTAGGAATCTAAAACAAAAATCCAGAAAATCACATTGTATGATTTTTAAGTAAAAATTTGCATTTTATTGCATGACATAAGTATTTGATACATCAGAAAAGCAGAACTTAATATTTGGTACAGAAACCTTTGTTTGCAATTACAGAGATCATACGTTTCCTGTAGGTCTTGACCAGGTTTGCACACACTGCAGCAGGGATTTTGGCCCACTCCTCCATACAGACCTTCTCCAGATCCTTCAGGTTTCGGGGCTGTCGCTGGGCAATACGGACTTCCAGCTCCCTCCAAAGATTTTCTATTGGGTTCAGGTCTGGAGACTGGCTAGGCCACTCCAGGACCTTGAGATGCTTCTTACGGAGCCACTCCTTAGTTGCCCTGGCTGTGTGTTTTGGGTCGTTGTCATGCTGGAAGACCCAGCCACGACCCATCTTCAATGCTCTTACTGAGGGAAGGAGGTTGTTGGCCAAGATCTCGCGATACATGGCCCCATCCATCCTCCCCTCAATACGGTGCAGTCGTCCTGTCCCCTTTGCAGAAAAGCATCCCCAAAGAATGATGTTTCCACCTCCATGCGTCACGGTTGGGATGGTGTTCTTGGGGTTGTACTCATCCTTCTTCTTCCTCCAAACACGGCGAGTGGAGTTTAGACCAAAAAGCTCTATTTTTGTCTCATCAGACCACATGACCTTCTCCCATTCCTCCTCTGGATCATCCAGATGGTCATTGGCAAACTTCAGACGGGCCTGGACATGCGCTGGCTTGAGCAGGGGGGACCTTGCGTGCGCTGCAGGATTTTAATCCATGACGACGTAGTGTGTTACTAATGGTTTTCTTTGAGACTGTGGTCCCAGCTCTCTTCAGGTCATTGACCAGGTCCTGCCGTGTAGTTCTGGGCTGATCCCTCACCTTCCTCATGATCATTGATGCCCCACGAGGTGAGATCTTGCATGGAGCCCCAGACCGAGGGTGATTGACCGTCATCTTGAACTTCTTCCATTTTCTAATAATTGCGCCAACAGTTGTTGCCTTCTCACCAAGCTGCTTGCCTATTGTCCTGTAGCCCATCCCAGCCTTGTGCAGGTCTACAATTTTATCCCTGATGTCCTTACACAGCTCTCTGGTCTTGGCCATTGTGGAGAGGTTGGAGTCTGTTTGATTGAGTGTGTGGACAGGTGTCTTTTATACAGGTAACGAGTTCAAACAGGTGCAATTAATACAGGTAATGAGTGGAGAACAGGAGGGCTTCTTAAAGAAAAACTAACAGGTCTGTGAGAGCCGGAATTCCTACTGGTTGGTAGGTGATCAAATACTTATGTCATGCAATAAAATGCAAATTAATTACTTAAAAATCATACAATGTGATTTTCTGGATTTTTGTTTTAGATTCCGTCTCTCACAGTTGAAGTGTACCTATGATAAAAATTACAGACCTCTACATGCTTTGTAAGTAGGAAAACCTGCAAAATCGGCAGTGTATCAAATACTTGTTCTCCCCACTGTATATGGATGAGCAATGACTGAGCGGCACGGACTAAGATAGAATATTATAGAATAGAATACAGTATATACATATGAGATGAGTAGTGCAAGATATGGAAACATTATTAAAGTGGCCAGTTAATTATAGTCTATGTCTATAGGCAGCAGCCTCTAATGTGCTAGTGATGGCTGTTTAACAGTCTGATGGCCTCGAGATAGAAACTGTTTTTCAGTCTCTCGGTCCCATGACCGTCATTGTAAATAAGAATTTGTTCTTAAGTGACTTGTTAAATAAAGGTTCAATAAAATACATGAATAGAAAGGATTGACTTATTTTTCAAGATTTTGTTGTGTAACAGCCTGAATGTAGATGTTTTGGGTCACTGGCCAATGCCTTGCAAAGAAGGGCACCTATTGGTAGATGGTTAAATGTAAAAAAGCCGACATTGAATACCCCTTAGGTGAAGTTATTAATAACACTTTGGATGGTGTATCAATACACCCAGTCACTACAAAGATACAGGCGTCCTTCCTAACTCAGTTGCCGGAGAGGAAGGAAACTGCTCAGGGATTTCACCATGAGGCCAATGGTGACTTTAAAACAGTTACTTAGTTTAATGGCTGTGATAGGAGAAAACTGAGGATGGATCAACAACATTGTAGTTACTCCACAATACTAACCTAATTAACCTATCATCCAGAAGGCGAGGTCAGTACAGGTGCATCAAAGCTGGGACCGAGAGACTGAAAAACAGCTTCTATCTCAAGGCCATCAGACTGTTAAATAGCCATCACTAGCCGGCTACCACCCGGTTACTCAACCCTGCACCTTAGAGGTTGCTGCCCTATATACAGTGCATTCGGAAAGTATTCAGACCCCTTGACTGTTTGTAAACGTTTCAGCCTTATTCTAAAATTGATTAAATAAATAAAAAATCCTCATCAATCTACACACAATACCCCATAATGACAAAGTCAAAACAGATTTTTAGACATTTTTGCAAATGTATTAAAAATAAAGAACAGAAATAACTTATTTACATAAGTTTTCAGACCCTTTGCTATGACACTTGAAATTGAGTTCAGGTGCATCCTGTTTCCATTTATCATCCTTGAGATGGTTCTACATCTTGATTGGACAGAGCTTGAAGAATTTTGAAAGAATAATGTTGCACAATCCAGATGTGGAAAGCTCTTAGAGACTTAGCCAGAAAGACTCACGTCTGTAATCGCTGCCAAAGGTAGTGTTTAATTTTTCATAATAATACTTTTTTACAAATGTTATAATTTGTTTTCCCACTTTGACATTATAGTATTTTGTTGAGATCGTTGAAAAAATATATACAATAAAATCAATTTTAATCCCACTTGTAACACAACAACATTTGGAAAAAGTCACAGGGTGTGAATACTTTCTGAAGGCCCTGTACATCTACAGCAGAACATGGGTCTTATGAAAGGTGTTCATAACCACACTCAGTTTTAACAGGGAAAAGGCCAGTCTATATAATCCAAACAATGTGAGATATTGATCTTTATTATGTGTCTTATCTCTAGAAACCAGCTGAATGTTAGGTGGAGTTATGTGTGTCTTACTTGTCACTACTTGTTTTTGTAAGAAGTGGTGACATACTGAACGCACGAGGTGTCTGTTTAAACTACCAGCACACAGCTCGGACACCCATGCATACCCCACAAGACATGCCACCAGAGGTCTCTTCACAATCCCCAAGTCCAGAACGGACTATGGGAGGCGCACAGTACTACATAGAGCCATGCCTACATGGAACTCTATTCCACATCAAGTAACTGATGCCAGCAGAAGAATCAGATTTAAAAAACAGGTAAAAATACACCTTATGGAACAGCGGGGACTGTGAAGAGACACACACAAAAGGTATAGACACATGCATACGCACACATTGTGATATTGTTGTGTGGTGGTATTATACATTTTGTATTGTAGATATGTAGTGGTGTAATAATGTTATATGATGTACTGTTTTATATTTTGTTTTATATGTATGAGGAGGAGGAGGAGGAGGAGGAGGAGGAGGAGGTGGTGAGGGTCGGGAAGGGGACAGAGTGTGAGGAGGAGGAGGAGGTGGTGAGGGTCAGGAAGGGGACAGAGGAGGAGGAGGAGGAGGTGGTAAGGGACAGGAAAGGGACAGAGTGTGAGGAGGAGGAGGTGGTGAGGGTCAGGAAGGGGACAGAGGAGGAGGAGGAGGAGGTGGTGAGGGACAGGAAGGGGACAGAGGAGGAGGAGGAGGAGGTGGTGAGGGACAGGAAGGGGGACAGAGGAGGAGGAGGAGGAGGTGGTGAGGGACAGGAAGGGGACAGAGGAGGTGGTGGTGGTGAGGGGCAGGAAGGGGACAGAGTGTGAGGAGGAGGAGGAGGAGGTGAGGGACAGGAAGGGGACAGAGGAGGAGGAGGAGGAGGTGGTGAGGGTCAGGAAGGGGACAGAGGAGGAGGAGGAGGAGGTGGTGAGGGACAGGAAGGGGACAGAGGAGGAGGAGGAGGAGGAGGTGGTGAGGGTCAGGAAGGGCACAGAGTGTGAGGAGGAGGAGGTGGTGAGGGTCAGGAAGGGGACAGAGGAGGAGGTGGTGGTGAGGGTCAGGAAGGGGACAGAGGAGGAGGAGGTGGTGAGGGTCAGGAAGGGGACAGAGGAGGAGGAGGTGGTGAGGGTCAGGAAGGGGACAGAGGAGGAGGTGGTGGTGAGGGTCAGGAAGGGGACAGAGGAGGAGGAGGAGGAGGAGGGTCAGGAAGGGCACAGAGTGTGAGGAGGAGGAGGTGGTGAGGGTCAGGAAGGGGACAGAGGAGGAGGAGGAGGAGGAGGGTCAGGAAGGGCACAGAGTGTGAGGAGGAGGAGGTGGTGAGGGTCAGGAAGGGGACAGAGGAGGAGGAGGAGGAGGAGGGTCAGGAAGGGCACAGAGTGTGAGGAGGAGGAGGTGGTGAGGGTCAGGAAGGGGACAGAGGAGGAGGAGGAGGAGGAGGGTCAGGAAGGGCACAGAGTGTGAGGAGGAGGAGGTGGTGAGGGTCAGGAAGGGGACAGAGGAGGAGGAGGAGGAGGAGGTGGTGAGGGTCAGGAAGGGGACAGAGTGTGAGGAGGAGGAGGTGGTGGTGAGGGACAGGAAGGGGACAGAGGAGGAGGAGGAGGAGGAGGTGGTGAGGGACAGGAAGGGGACAGAGTGTGAGGAGGAGGAGGTGGTGAGGGTCAGGAAGGGGACAGAGTGTGAGGAGGAGGAGGTGGTGAGGGTCAGGAAGGGGACAGAGTGTGACAAGGACTCTTACGTCTGTGTGTGTCAGTCTGCGGCTGAGGCTGGGGCTGGGGCTGGGTGGGAGGAGGTTTGTGGTCCTGGTTGATGTCCTTGGTTGAAGGAGCGTCCAACATCTCCCACTCCTCAGCACTGCAGCTGGTCCCAGTGTAGAAGACAGAGCGTCTGTTCTCTCCTCCTCCTCGACCCACACGCAGACCTGACATGGAGTTCCTGGTGGACAGATGGGGGGGCATGAGGGACAGAGCAGGGGACATGGTCAACCACGACACACATCCTTAGCAACAGACAGACTGTTGGATACGAAGCAACTACATCGTTGCTGTACGAAGCAACTACATTACTGTAGTTATACTGTACTTCCCTGGAGTACTGTAGTTATACTGTAGTACATTACTGTAGTTATACTGTAGTACATTACTGTGGTTCCCTGGAGTATAATGCACATTACTGGAGTTTCCTGGAGTATAATGCATACTACTGTAGTTCCCAGGAGTATAATGCATATTACTGTAGTTCCCAGGAGTATAATGCATATTACTGTAGTTCCCTGGAGTATAATGCATACTACTGTAGTTCCCAGAAGTATAATGCATATTACTGTAGTTTCCTGGAGTATAATGCATATTACTGTAGTTCCCTGGAGTATAATGCATACTACTGGAGTTCCCTGGAGTATAATGCATACTACTGTAGTTCCCTGGAGTATAATGCATACTACTGTAGTTCCCTGGAGTATAATGCATATTACTGTAGTTCCCAGGAGTATAATGCATATTACTGTAGTTCCCTGAAGTATAATGCATATTACTGTAGTTTCCTGGAGTATAATGCATACTACTGTAGTTCCCTGGAGTATAATGCATACTGCTGTAGTTTCCTGGAGTATAATGCATACTACTGTAGTTCCCTGGAGTATAATGCATACTACTGTAGTTCCCTGGAGTATAATGCATATTACTGTAGTTCCCAGGAGTATAATGCATATTATTGTAGTTCCCTGGAGTATAATGCATATTACTGTAGTTCCCAGGAGTATAATGCATACTACTGTAGTTCCCAGAAGTATAATGCATACTACTGTAGTTCCCAGGAGTATAATGCATATTACTGTAGTTCCCAGAAGTATAATGCATATTACTGTAGTTTCCTGGAGTATAATGCATACTACTGTAGTTCCCTAGAGTATAATGCATACTGCTGTAGTTTCCTGGAGTATAATGCATACTACTGTAGTTCCCTGGAGTATAATGCATACTACTGTAGTTCCCTGGAGTATAATGCATATTACTGTAGTTCCCAGGAGTATAATGCATACTACTGTAGTTCCCAGGAGTATAATGCATATTACTGTAGTTCCCAGAAGTATAATGCATATTACTGTAGTTTCCTGGAGTATAATGCATATTACTGTAGTTCCCAGAAGTATAATGCATATTACTGTAGTTTCCTGGAGTATAATGCATACTACTGTAGTTCCCTGGAGTATAATGCATACTACTGTAGTTCCCTGGAGTATAATGCATATTACTGTAGTTTCCTGGTGTATAATGCATATTACTGGAGTTTCCTGGAGTATAATGCATATTACTGTAGTTCCCTGGAGTATAATGCATACTACTGTAGTTCCCTGGAGTATAATGCATATTACTGTAGTTCCCAAGAGTATAATGCATATTACTGTAGTTCCCTGGAGTATAATGCATATTACTGGAGTTTCCTGGAGTATAATGCATATTACTGGAGTTTCCTGGAGTATAATGCATATTACTGGAGTTTCCTGATGTATGATGTGCGTTTCTTCTGGAGATTTGTAATGTTTCTCCAACCAAAAAAAAGAACAAACAACCAGTGAATTTCAAGGAAAGTATTTGAGGCCTCTGAACTCTGGCCTAGGGTCTGATGATATTAGGGACAGATAACTTTGATAACGTGTGTTATTTTGATGATTTTAGGGACAGAGAACTATGATAACATGTTATTCAGATCATATTAGGGACAGAGAACTATGATAACGCGTTACTGAGAGAACTCTTGTTCAATTGTCTTCTACTGGTGGGGATGAATGATTTCTGGGCTCTGACGGTTTTGTGAACATAGATTCTGTATCACCATAATACCAGACCCAATACATGTGACATGTCCTACAGTCCTGCAGCCTTAGTTAGGGGCTCATACACTTCAGTGTTAAGGTAACAAACACACCTATGGACAGCAGTTTCCGACGGCGAGCGAGTAAACTGCCTCTTCCATCAATCCTATTAGCCAACGTTCAAGCTTTTGAGAATAAAATGGACGATTTAAGATTACGGTTATCCTACCAACGGGACATTAAAAACTGTAATATCTTATGTTTCACGGAGTCGTGGCTGAACGACAACAATGATAACATTCAGCTAGCAGGCTATACGCTACATCGGCAGGACAGAACGGCAGACTCTGGTAAGACAAGGGGTGGCGGTCTGTGTATATTTGTAAACAACAGCTGGTGCACAAAATCAAATACTAAGGAAGTCTCGAGGTTTTGCTAGCCTGAGGTAGAGTATCTTATGATAAGCTGTAGACCACACTATTTACCAAGAGAGTTTTCATCTATATTTTTCAGAGCTGTCTATTTACCACCACAAACCAATGCTGGCATTAAGATTGCACTGAATGAGTTGTACAAGGCCATTAATCAACAGGAAAACGCTCATCCAGATACAGCGCTCCTAGTGGCCGGGGACTTTAATGCAGGGAAACTTAAATCCGTTCTACCTAATTTCTACCAGCATGTTAAATGTGCAACCAGAGGGAAAAAAACTCTAGACCACCTTTACTCCACACACAGAGACGCCAAAGCTCTCCCTCGCCCTCCATTTGGCAAATCTGACCATAACTCTATCCTCCTGATTCCTGCTTATAAGCAAAAACTGAAGCAGGAAGCACCAGTGATTCGGTTAATAAAAAAGTGGTCAGATGACGCAGATGCTAAGCTACAGGACTGTTTTGCTAGCACAGACTGGAACATGTTCCGGGATTCTTCAGACAGCATTGAGGAGTACACCACATCAGTCACTGGCTTCATCAATAAGTGCATCGATGATGTCGTCCCCACAGTGACCGTACGTACATACCCCAACCAGAAGCCATGGATTACAGGAAACATCCGCACTGAGCTAAAGGGTAGAGCTGCCGCTTTCAAGGAACGGGACTCTAACCCGGACGCTTATAAGAAATCCCGCTATGACCTCCGACGAACCATCAAACAGGCAAAGAGTCAATACAGGTCTAAGATTGAATCATACTACACTGGCTCTGACGCTCGTCGGATGTGGCAGGGCTTGAAAACTATTACAGACTACAAAGGGAAGCACAGCCGCGAGCTGCCCAGTGACACAAGCCTACCAGACGAGCTAAACCACTTCTATACTCGCTTCGAGGCAAGCAACACTGAAGCATGCATGAGAGCACCAGCTGTTCCGGATGACTATGTGATCACGCTCTCCGTAGCCGATGTGAGTAAGACTTTTAAGCAGGTCAACATTCACAAGGCCGCAGGGCCAGACGGATTACCAGGACGTGTACTCCGAGCATGTGCTGACCAACTGGCAAGTGTCTTCACTGACATTTTCAACATGTCCCTGACTGAGTCTGTAATACCAACATGTTTCAAGCAGACCACCATAGTCCCCGTGCCCAAGAACTCTAAGATAACCTGCCTAAATGACTACCGACCCGTAGCACTGACGTCTGTAGCCATGAAGTGCTTTGAAAGACTGGTCATGGCTCACATCAACAGCATAATCCCAGAAACCCTAGACCCACTCCAATTTGCATACCGCCCCAACAGATCCACAGATGCAATCTCTATCGCACTCCACACTGCCCTTTCCCACCTGGACAAGAGGAACACCTACGTGAGAATGCTATTCATTGACTACAGCTCAGCATTCAACACCATAGTGCCCTCTAAGCTCATCACTAAGCTAAGGATCCTGGGACTAAACACCTCCCTCTGCAACTGGATCCTGGACTTCCTGACGGGCCGCCCCCAGGTGGTAAGGGTAGGTAACAACACATCTGCCACACTGATCCTCAACACGGGGGCCCCTCAGGGGTGCGTTCTCAGTCCCCTCCTGTACTCTCTTTTCACCCATGACTGCATGGCCAGGCACGACTCCAACACCATCATTAAGTTTGCCGACGACACAACAGTGGTAGGCCTGATCACCGACAACGATGAGACAGCCTATAGGGAGGAGGTCAGAGATCTGGCCGTGTGGTGCCAGGACAACAACCTCTCCCTCAACGTGACCAAGACAAAGGAGATGATTGTGGACTACAGGAAAAAAAAGAGGACTGAGCACGCCCCCATTCTCATCGACGGGGCTGTAGTGGAACAGGTTGAGAGCTTCAAGTTCCTTGGTGTCCACATCACCAACGAACTATCATGGTCCAAACACACCAAGACAGTCGTGAAGAGGGCACGACAAAGCCTATTCCCCCTCAGGAGACTAAAAAGATTTGGCATGGGTCCTCAGATCCTCAAAAAATTCTACAGCTGCACCATCGAGAGCATCCTGACTGGTTGCATCACCGCCTGGTATGGCAACTGCTTGGCCTCTGACCGCAAGGCACTACAGAGGGTAGTGCGTACAGCCCAGTACATCACTGGGGCAAAGCTTCCTGCCATCCAGGACCTCTATACCAGGCGGTGTCAGAGGAAGGCCCTCAAAATTGTCAAAGACTCCAGCCACCCTAGTCATAGACTGTTCTCTCTGCTACCGCACGGCAAGCGGTACCGGAGTGCCAAGTCTAGGTCCAAAAGACTTCTCAACAGCTTCTACCCCCAAGCCATAAGACTCCTGAACAGCTAATCATGGCTACCCGGACTATTTGCACTGCCCCCCCCCACCCCATCCTTTTTACGCTGCTGCTACTCTGTTAAGTATTTATGCATAGTCACTTTAACTCTACCCACATGTACATATTACCTCAACTAGCCGGTGCCCCCGCACATTGACTCTGCAACGGTACCCCCCTGTATATATAGCCTCCCTACTGTCACTTTATTTTACTTCTGCTCTTTTTTTCTCAACACTTTTTTGTTGTTGTTTTATTCTTACTTTTTTTGTTTAAAATAAATGCACTGTTGGTTAAGGGCTGTAAGTAAGCATTTCACTGTAATGTCTGCACCTGTTGTATTCGGCGCATGTGACCAATAAAATTTGATTTGATTTTTGATACATATGCAGACCTTTTCTTTTCTTATTGAATTAGGCTATAGACTATTTCACCCACATGGTGTCTGTCTAACCATTTCCTCTCAGTATTTTCACACCTAGGTTTTGGTGAAGGCCGCATTTCTGCTTTCTCAACCTGACGTTATAAGACTAGTTAGTGTGTCAGACTTTTCACAACACAGTAAGTCGGGAACTTCCCCTCCGCTGCTTGTTAAATCCCTCTTGGAATGTTCCTCCGAATTCCGATTTCCACACTCAGCTCTAAACCCAGCCGTTCTGGCATTCTAGAACATGACATCATCCACGCAGCAGATGTGTTCCAAGTCGAAAGGAGAGAGTCAGGCTGTTAAGTAGAGTAGAGCAGCCATTCTGTTTCCAAACACACACTAACTATAGGATCACAACAAATTTGTCTCTTCCCTGCGCACTGTGTTGTCAGACCTCATCTTACGCTATTTAAAAGAGACTGAGTTAGTGCTTCATCAATATCTCTCCAAGAGGAAGTCTTTGAGAGGCAGGTAAGAACACCAGTCATACCAGTTCAACAGGCTGAATAAAATGGGCTGAAAGCATCGGTTAGTAGCTACTTCCCCTTTAATAACCTGAGAGTATACAGTGAGGTAAAAAAGTATTTGATCCCCTGCTGATTTTGTACGTTTGCCCACTGACAAAGAAATGATCAGTCTATAATTTTAATGGTAGGGTTATTTGAACAGTGAGAGACAGAATAACAACAACAAAATCCAGAAAAACGCATGTCAAAAATGTTATAAATTGATTTGCATTTTAATGAGGGAAATAAGTATTTGACCCCCTCTCAACCAGAAAGATTTCTGGCTCCCAGGTGTCTTTTATACAGGTAACGAGCTGAGATTAGGAGCACACTCTTAAAGGGAATGCTCCTAATCTCAGCTTGTTACCTGTATAAAAGACACCTGTCCACAGAAGCAATCAATCAATCAGATTCCAAACTCTCCACCATGGCCAAGACCAAAGAGCTCTCCAAGGATGTCAGGGACAAGATTGTAGACCTACACAAGGCTGGAATGGGCTACAAGACCATCGCCAAGCAGCTTGGTGAGAAGGTCACAACAGTTTATTCGCAAATGGAAGAAACACAAAAGAACTGTCAATCTCCCTCGGCCTGGGGCTCCATGCAAGATCTCACCTCGTGGAGTTGCAATGATCATGAGAACGGTGAGGAATCAGCCCAGAAATACACGGGAGGATCTTGTCAATGATCTCAAGGCAGCTGGGACCATAGTCACCAAGAAAACAATTGGTAACACACTACGCCGTGAAGGACTGAAATCCTGCAGCGCCCGCATGGTCCCCCTGCTCAAGAAAGCACATATACAGGCCGGTCTGAAGTTTGCCAATGAACATCTGAATGATTCAAAGGAGAACTGGGTGAAAGTGTTGTGGTCAGATGAGACCAAAATCGAGCTCTTTGGCATCAACTCAACTCGCCGTGATTGGAGGAGGAGGAATGCTGCCTATGACCCCAAGAACACCATCCCCACCGTCAAACATGGAGGTGGAAACATTATGCTTTGGGGGTGTTTTTCTGCTAAGGGGACAGGACAACTTCACCGCATCAAAGGGATGATGGACGGGGCCATGTACCGTCAAATCTTGGGTGAGAACCTCCTTCCCTCAGCCAGGGCATTGAAAATGGGTCGTGGATGGGTATTCCAGCATGAAAATGACCCAAAACACACGGCCAAGGCAACAAAGGAGTGGCTCAAGAAGAAGCACATTAAGGTCCTGGAGTGGCATAGCCAGTCTCCAGACCTTAATCCCATAGAAAATCTGTGGAGGGAGCTGAAGGTTCGAGTTGCCAAACGTCAGCCTCGTAACCTTAATGACTTGGAGAAGATCTGCAAAGAGGAGTGGGACAAAATCCCTCCTGAGATGTGTGCAAACCTGGTGGCCAACTACAAGAAACGTCTGACCTCTGTGATTGCCAACAAGGGTTTTGCCACCAAGTACTAAGTCATGTTTTGCAGACGGGTCAAATACTTATTTCCCTCATTAAAATGCAAATCAATTTATATCATTTTTGACATGCGTTTTTCTGGATTTTGTTGTTGTTATTCTGTCTCTCACTGTTCAAATAAACCTACCATTAAAATTATAGACTGATAATTTCTTTGTCAGTGGGCAAATGTACAAAATCAGCAGGGGATCAAATACTTTTTTCCCTCACTGTAGGTTAGTAGCTACATTTGAAGTCGGAAGTTTACATACACCTTAGCAAAATAAATTTAAACTCGTTTTTTCACAATTCCTGACATTTAATCCTAGTAAAAATTCCCTGTCTTAGGTCAGTTAGGATCACCAATTTATTTTAAGAATGTGAAATGTCAGAATAATACATTTACATTTACATTTACGTCATTTAGCAGACGCTCTTATCCAGAGCGACTTACAAATTGGTGCATTCACCTTATAGCCAGTGGGATAACCACTTTACAAAGTTTTTTTTTTTTTTTTGGGGGGTGGGTTGGGGTAAGGGGGGGTAGAAGGATTACTTTATCTTTATCTTATCTTAATAGTAGAGAGAATTATTTCTTTCAGCTTTTATTTCTTTCATCACATTCCCAGTGGGTCAGAAGTTTACATACACTCAATTAGTATTTGGTAGCATTGCCTTTAAATTGTTTAACTTGGGTCAAACGTTTCGGGTAGCCTTCCACAAGCTTCCCAGAATAAGTTGGGTGAATTTTGGCCCATTCCTCCTGACAGAGCTGGTGTAACTGAGTCAGGTTTGTAGGCCTCCCTGCTCGCACACGCTTTTTCAGTTCTGCTCACACATTTTCTATAGGATTGATGTCAGGGCTTTGTGATGGCCACACCATTACCTTGACTTTGTTGTCCTTAAGCCATTTTGCCACAACTTTGGAAGTATGCTTGGGGTCATTGTCCATTTGGAAGACCCATTTGCGACCAATCTTTAACTTCCTGACTGATGTCTTGAGATGTTGCTTCAATATATCCACATCATTTTTCTTCCTCATGATGCCATCTATTTTGTGAAGTGCACCAGTCCCTCCTGCAGCAAAGCACCCCCACAGCATGATGCTGCCACCCCCGTGCTTCACGGTTGGGATGGTGTTCTTCGGCTTGCAAGCATCCCCCTTTTTCCTCCAAACATAACGATGGTCATTATGGCCAAACAGTTATATTTTTGTTTCATCAGACCAGAGGACATTTCTCCAAAAAGTACGATCTTTGTCCCCATGTGCAGTTGCAAACCGTAGTCTGGCTTTTTTTATGGCAGTTTTGGAGCAGTGGCTTCTTCCTTGCTGAGCGGCCTTTCAGGTTATGTTGATATAGGACTCGTTTTACTGTGGATATAGATACTTTTGTACCTGTTTCCTCCAGCATCTTCACAAGGTCCTTTGCTGTTGTTCTGGGATTGATTTGCACTTGTTGCACCAAAGTACGTTCATCTCTAGGAGACAGAACGCGTCTCCTTCCTGAGCGGTATGACGGCTGCGTGGTCCCATGGTGTTTATACTTGCGTACTATTGTTTGTACAGATGAACGTGGTACCTTCAGGCATTTGGAAATTGCTCCCAAGGATGAACCAGACTTGTGGAAGGCTACAATTTTTTTTCTGAGGTCTTGGCTGATTTCTTTAGATTTTCCCATGATGTCAAGCAAAGAGGCACTGAGTTTGAAGGTAGGCCTTGAAATACATCCACAGGTACACCTCCAATTGACTCAAATGTTGTCAATTAGCCTATCAGACGCTTCTAAAGCCATTATATCATTTTCTGGAATTTTCCAAGCTGTTTAAAGGCACAGTCAACTTAGTGTATGTAAACTTCTAACCCACTGAAATTGTGATACAGTGAATTATAAGTGAAACAATCTGTCTGTAAACAATTGTTGGAAAAATTACTTGTGTCATGCACAAAGTAGATGTCCTAACCGACTTGCCAAAACTATAGTTTGTTAACAAGAAATTTGTGGAGTGGTTGAAAAACGAGTTTTAATGACTCCAACCTAAGTGTATGTAAACTTCCGACTTCAACTGTACTTTCCCTTTAATAACGTGAGAGTCTAGGTTAGTAGCTACTTTCCCTTTAATAACCTGACAGTATAGGTTAGTAACTTCTGGCAGTCCAGATGCTAGGAGAACGCTACCTGCTCGAATGCATAGTGCCAACTGTAAAGTTTGGTGGAGGAGGAATAATGGTCTGGGGCTGTTTTTCATGGTTCGGGCTAGGCCCCTTAGTTCCAGTGAAGGGAAAGCTTAAAACTATAGCATACAATTACATTCTAGACGATTCTGTTCTTCCAACTTTGTGGCAACACTTTGGTGAAGGCCCTTTCCTGTTTCAGCATGACAATGCCCCCGTGCACAAAGCGAGGTCCATACAGAAATGGTTTGTTGAGATCGGTGTGGAAGAACTTGACTGGCCTGCACAGAGCCCTGACCTCAACCCCATCAAACACCTTTGGGATGAATTGGAACGCCGACTGCGAGCCAGCCCTAATCGCCCAACATCAGTGCCCGACCTCACTAATGCTCTTCTGGCTGAATGGAAGCAAGTCCCCACAGCAATGTTCCAACATCTAGTGGAAAGCCTTCCCAGAAGAGTGGAGGCTGTTATAGCAGCAAAGGGGGGACCAACTCCATATTAATGACAGGATTTTGGAATGAGATGTTCGATGAGCAGGTGTCCACATACTGTTGGTAATGTTGTGTATATTCACTATACTGTATACAGTGGGGGAAAAAAGTATTTAGTCAGCCACCAATTGTGCAAGTCCTCCCACTTAAAAAGATGAGAGAGGCCTGTAATTTTCATCATAGGTACACGTCAACTATGACAGAAATTGAGAAAAAAAATCCAGAAAAATCACATTGTAGGATTTTTAATGAATTTATTTGCAAATTATGGTGGAAAATAAGTATTTGGTCACCTACAAACAAGCAAGATTTCTGGCTCTCACAGACCTGTAACTTATTCTTTAAGAGGCCCCTCTGTCCTCCACTCGTTACCTGTATTAATGGCACCTGTTTGAACTTGTTATCAGTATAAAAGACACCTGTCCACAACCTCAAACAGTCACACTCCAAACTCCACTATGGCCAAGACCAAAGAGCTGTCAAAGGACACCAGAAACAAAATTGTAGACCTGCACCAGGCTGGGAAGACTGAATCTGCAATAGGTAAGCAGCTTGGTTTGAAGAAATCAACTGTGGGAGCAATTATTAGGAAATGGAAGACATACAAGACCACTGATAATCTCCCTCGATCTGGGGCTCCACGCAAGATCTCACCCCGTGGGGTCAAAATGATCACAAGAACGGTGAGCAAAAATCCCAGAACCACACGGGGGGACCTAGTGAATGACCTGCAGAGAGCTGGGACCAAAGTAACAAAGCCTACCATCAGTAACACACTACGCCGCCACGGACTCAAATCCTGCAGAGCCAGACGTGTCCCCCTGCTTAAGCCAGTACATGTCCAGGCCCGTCTGAAGTTTGCTAGAGTGCATTTGGATGATCCAGAAGAGGATTGGGAGAATGTCATATGGTCAGATGAAACCAAAATATAACTTTTTGGTAAAAACTCAACTCGTCGTGTTTGGAGGACAAAGAATGCTGAGTTGCATCCAAAGAACACCATACCTACTGTGAAGCATGGGGGTGGAAACATCATGCTTTGGGGCTGTTTTTCTGCAAAGGGACCAGGACGACTGATCTGTGTAAAGGAAAGAATGAATGGGGCCATGTATCATGAGATTTTGAGTGAAAACCTCCTTCCATCAGCAAGGGCATTGAAGATGAAACGTGGCTGGGTCTTTCAGCATGACAATGATCCCAAACACACCGCCCGGGCAACGAAGGAGTGGCTTCGTAAAGAAGCATTTCAAGGTCCTGGAGTGGCCTAGCCAGTCTCCAGATCTCAACCCCATAGAAAATCTTTGGAGGGAGTTGAAAGTCCGTGTTGCCCAGCGACAGCCCCAAAACATCACTGCTCTAGAGGAGATCTGCATGGAGGAATGGGCCAAAATACCAGCAACAGTGTGTGAAAACCTTGTGAAGACTTACAGAAAACATTTGACCTGTGTCATTGCCAACAAAGGGTATATAACAAAGTATTGAGAAACTTTTGTTATTGACCAAATAATTATTTTCCACCATAATTTGCAAATAAATTCATTAAAAATCCTACAATGTGAGATCCTCATTTTGTCTGTCATAGTTGACGTGTACCTATGATGAAAATTACAGGCCTCTCATCTTTTTAAGTGGGAGAACTTGCACAATTGTTGGCTGACTAAATACTTTTTTCCCCCACTGTATTCCTATATACACTGAGTATACCAAACGTTAGGAACACCTTCCTAATATTGAGTTGCACCCCCTTTTGCCCTGAGAACAGCCCTTACACCAGACCCAGTCCTTCCACAGCCCTTACACCAGTCCTTACCACAGCCCTTAAACTAGACCCAGTCCTTACCACATCCCTTACACCAGACCCAGTCCTTACCACAGCCCTTACACTAGACCCAGTCCTTACACCAGACCCAGTCCTTACACTAGACCCAGTCCTTACCACAGCCCTTACACCAGACCCAGTCCTTACACCAGACCCAGTCCTTACACTAGACCCAGTCCTTACCACATCCCTTACACCAGACCCAGTCCTTACCACAGCCCTTACACCAGACCCAGTCCTTACCACAACCCTTACACTAGACCCAGTCCTTACACCAGACCCAGTCCTTACACTAGACCCAGTCCTTACCACAGCCCTTACACCAGACCCAGTCCTTACACCAGACCCAGTCCTTACACTAGACCCAGTCCTTACCACAGCCCTTAAACTAGACCCAGTCCTTACCACATCCCTTACACCAGACCCAGTCCTTAACACAGCCCTTACACCAGACCCAGTCCTTACCACAGCCCTTACACCAGACCCAGTCCTTACCACAGCCCTTACACCAGACCCAGTCCTTACACCAGACCCAGTCCTTACCACAGCCCTTACACCAGACCCAGTCCTTACCACAGCCCTTACACTAGACCCAGTCCTTACACCAGACCCAGTCCTTACACCAGACCCAGTCCTTACACTAGACCCAGTCCTTACCACAGCCCTTAAACTAGACCCAGTCCTTACCACAGCCCTTACACCAGACCCAGTCCTTACCACATCCCTTACACCAGACCCAGTCCTTACCACAGCCCTTACACCAGACCCAGTCCTTACCACAGTCCTTACACCAGACCCAGTCCTTACCACAGCCCTTACACCAGACCCAGTCCTTACCACAGCCCTTACACCAGACCCAGTCCTTACACCAGACCCAGTCCTTACCACAGCCCTTACACTAGACCCAGTCCTTACCACAGCCCTTACACCAGACCCAGTCCTTACCACAGCCCTTAAACTAGACCCAGTCCTTACCACATCCCTTACACTAGACCCAGTCCTTACCACAGCCCTTACACCAGACCCAGTCCTTACCACAGCCCTTAAACTAGACCCAGTCCTTACCACAGCCCTTACACCAGACCCAGTCCTTACACCAGACCCAGTCCTTACCACAGCCCTTACACTAGACCCAGTCCTTACCACAGCCCTTACACCAGACCCAGTCCTTACCACAGCCCTTAAACTAGACCCAGTCCTTACCACATCCCTTACACTAGACCCAGTCCTTACCACAGCCCTTACACCAGACCCAGTCCATACCACAGCCCTTACACCAGACCCAGTCCTTACCACAGCCCTTACACTAGACCCAGTCCTTACCACAGCCCTTACACCAGACCCAGTCCTTACCACAGCCCTTAAACTAGACCCAGTCCTTACCACATCCCTTACACTAGACCCAGTCCTTACCACAGCCCTTACACCAGACCCAGTCCTTACCACAGCCCTTACACCAGACCCAGTCCTTACCACAGTCCTTACACCAGACACAGTCCTTACAGCAGCCCTTAAACTAGACCCAGTCCTTACCACAGCCCTTACACTAGACCCAGTCCTTACCTGAGCTCTGTGCTCCAGTGGCCCAGCTTGCTGGAGAAGTTGAGGGGGTTGGGGTGGTGGTGGGGGCCTCGTGCTGATTGGACACCCACCAGTCCGTCCGTGTCTGTTTCCATAGCGAAGTCGCTGCGTACCTTCTCCATGCTATCACTGTGACTGGGCTTCTCAAACACAAAGACATCTGAAACACAGCAGATAGACAGTCTGTTACTAACCACACACACTAACCCTAACCCCTAAACAGTCTGTTACTAACCACACTCACTAACCCTAACCCCTAAACAGTCTGTTACTAACCACACACACTAACCCTAACCCCTAAACAGTCTGTTCCTAAACACTCACTAACCCTAACCCCTAAACAGTCTGTTACTAAACACTCACTAACCCTAACCCCTAAACAGTCTGTTCCTAACCACTCACTAACCCTAACCCCTAAACAGTCTGTTACTAACCACACACACTAACCCTAACCCCTAAACAGTCTGTTACTAACCACACACACTAACCCTAACCCCTAAACAGTCTGTTACTAACCACTCACACTAACCCTAACCCCTAAACAGTCTGTTACTAACCACACACACTAACCCTAACCCCTAAACAGTCTGTTACTAACCACACTCACTAACCCTAACCCCTAAACAGTCTGTTACTAACCACACACACTAACCCTAACCCCTAAACAGTCTGTTACTAACCACACTCACTAACCCTAACCCCTAAACAGTCTGTTACTAACCACACACACTAACCCTAACCCCTAAACAGTCTGTTCCTAAACACTCACTAACCCTAACCCCTAAACAGTCTGTTCCTAACCACACACACTAACCCTAACCCCTAAACAGTCTGTTACTAAACACTCACTAACCCTAACCCCTAAACAGTCTGTTACTAACCACACACACTAACCCTAACCCCTAAACAGTCTGTTCCTAAACACTCACTAACCCTAACCCCTAAACAGTCTGTTCCTAAACACTCACTAACCCTAACCCCTAAACAGTCTGTTCCTAAACACTCACTAACCCTAACCCCTAAACAGTCTGTTCCTAAACACTCACTAACCCTAACCCCTAAACAGTCTGTTCCTAAACACTCACTAACCCTAACCCCTAAACAGTCTGTTACTAACCACACACACTAACCCTAACCCCTAAACAGCTGTGTGAACACCAGTCACAGCTCTAACACTATATTTACTGTCAGCTGTGTGAACACCAGTCACAGCTCTAACACTATATTTACTGTCAGCTGTGTGAACACCAGTCACAGCTCTAACACTATATTTACTGTCAGCTGTGTGAACACCAGTCACAGCTCTAACACTATATTTACTGTCAGCTGTGTGAACACCAGTCCCAGCTCTAACACTATATTTACTGTCAGCTGTGTGAACACCAGTCACAGCTCTAACACTATATTTACTGTCAGCTGTGTGAACACCAGTCACAGCTCTAACACTATATTTACTGTCAGCTGTGTGAACACCAGTCACAGCTCTAACACTATATTTACTGTCAGCTGTGTGAACACCAGTCACAGCTCTAACACTATATTTACTGTCAGCTGTGTGAACACCAGTCACAGCTCTAACACTATATTTACTGTCAGCTGTGTGAACACCAGTCACAGCTCTAACACTATATTTACTGTCAGCTGTGTGAACACCAGTCACAGCTCTAACACTATATTTACTGTCAGCTGTGTGAACACCAGTCACAGCTCTAACACTATATTTACTGTCAGCTGGGTGAACACCAGTCACAGCTCTAACACTATATTTACTGTCAGCTGTGTGAACACCAGTCCCAGCTCTAACACTATATTTACTGTCAGCTGTGTGAACACCAGTCACAGCTCTAACACTATATTTACTGTCAGCTGTGTGAACACCAGTCACAGCTCTAACACTATATTTACTGTCAGCTGTGTGAGCACCAGTCACAGCTCTAACACTATATTTACTGTCAGCTGTGTGAACACCAGTCACAGCTCTAGCACTATATTTACTGTCAGCTGTGTGAACAACAGTCACAGCTCTAACACTATATTTACTGTCAGCTGTGTGAACACCAGTCACAGCTCTAACACTATATTTACTGTCAGCTGTGTGAACAACAGTCACAGCTCTAACACTATATTTACTGTCAGCTGTGTGAACACCAGTCACAGCTCTAACACTATATTTACTGTCAGCTGTGTGAACACCAGTCCCAGCTCTAACACTATATTTACTGTCAGCTGTGTGAACACCAGTCACAGCTCTAACACTATATTTACTGTCAGCTGTGTGAACACCAGTCCCAGCTCTAACACTATATTTACTGTCAGCTGTGTGAACACCAGTCACAGCTCTAACACTATATTTACTGTCAGCTGTGTGAGCACCAGTCCCAGCTCTAACACTATATTTACTGTCAGCTGTGTGAACACCAGTCACAGCTCTAACACTATATTTACTGTCAGCTGTGTGAACACCAGTCACAGCTCTAACACTATATTTACTGTCAGCTGTGTGAACACCAGTCACAGCTCTAACACTATATTTACTGTCAGCTGTGTGAGCACCAGTCACAGCTCTAACACTATATTTACTGTCAGCTGTGTGAACACCAGTCACAGCTCTAACACTATATTTACTGTCAGCTGTGTGAGCACCAGTCACAGCTCTAACACTATATTTACTGTCAGCTGTGTGAACACCAGTCACAGCTCTAACACTATATTTACTGTCAGCTGTGTGAGCACCAGTCACAGCTCTAACACTATATTTACTGTCAGCTGTGTGAACACCAGTCCCAGCTCTAACACTATATTTACTGTCAGCTGTGTGAACACCAGTCACAGCTCTAACACTATATTTACTGTCAGCTGTGTGAACACCAGTCACAGCTCTAACACTATATTTACTGTCAGCTGTGTGAGCACCAGTCACAGCTCTAACACTATATTTACTGTCAGCTGTGTGAACACCAGTCCCAGCTCTAACACTATATTTACTGTCAGCTGGGTGAACACCAGTCACAGCTCTAACACTATATTTACTGTCAGCTGTGTGAACACCAGTCACAGCTCTAACACTATATTTACTGTCAGCTGTGTGAACACCAGTCACAGCTCTAACACTATATTTACTGTCAGCTGTGTGAACACCAGTCACAGCTCTAACACTATATTTACTGTCAGCTGTGTGAACACCAGTCACAGCTCTAACACTATATTTACTGTCAGCTGTGTGAACACCAGTCACAGCTCTAACACTATATTTACTGTCAGCTGTGTGAACACCAGTCACAGCTCTAACACTATATTTACTGTCAGCTGTGTGAACACCAGTCACAGCTCTAACACTATATTTACTGTCAGCTGTGTGAACACCAGTCACAGCTCTAACACTATATTTACTGTCAGCTGTGTGAACACCAGTCACAGCTCTAACACTATATTTACTGTCAGCTTTGTAGTAGGATAGTCCCTGTATCTTTAGCCCCAGTGTAAGGGGTATCAGGATAGTACCTGTATCTTTAGCCCCAGTGTAAGGGGTATCAGGATAGTACCTGTATCTTTAGCCCCAGTGTAAGGGGTAGCAGGATAGTACCTGTATCTTTAGCCCCAGTGTAAGGGGTATCAGGATAGTACCTGTATCTTTAGCCCCAGTGTAAGGGGTAGCAGGATAGTACCTGTATCTTTAGCCCCAGTGTAAGGGGTAGCAGGATAGTACCTGTATCTTTAGCCCCAGTATAAGGGGTAGCAGGATAGTACCTGTATCTTTAGCCCCAGTGTAAGGGGTAGCAGGGTAGTACCTGTATCTTTAGCCCCAGTGTAAGGGGTAGCAGGATAGTACCTGTATCTTTAGCCCCAGTGTAAGGGGTAGCAGGATAGTACCTGTATCTTTAGCCCCAGTATAAGGGGTAGCAGGGTAGTACCTGTATCTTTAGCCCCAGTATAAGGGGTAGCAGGATAGTACCTGTATCTTTAGCCCCAGTATAAGGGGTAGCAGGGTAGTACCTGTATCTTTAGCCCCAGTGTAAGGGGTAGCATGATAGTACCTGTATCTTTGGCCACCAGGCCAGTGTAAGGGGTAGCAGGGTAGTCCCTGTATCTTTAGCCCCAGTGTAAGGGGTATCAGGATGGTACCTGTATCTTTAGCCCCAGTGTAAGGGGTAGCAGGGTAGTACCTGTATCTTTAGCCCCAGTGTAAGGGGTATCAGGATAGTACCTGTATCTTTAGCCCCAGTGTAAGGGGTAGCAGGATAGTACCTGTATCTTTAGACCCAGTGTAAGGGGTAGCAGGATAGTACCTGTATCTTTAGCCCCAGTGTAAGGGGTAGCAGGATAGTACCTGTATCTTTAGCCCCAGTGTAAGGGGTAGCAGGATAGTACCTGTATCTTTAGCCCCAGTGTAAGGGGTAGCAGGGTAGTACCTGTATCTTTAGCCCCAGTATAAGGGGTAGCAGGATAGTACCTGTATCTTTAGCCCCAGTGTAAGGGGTAGCAGGGTAGTACCTGTATCTTTAGCCCCAGTGTAAGGGGTAGCAGGATAGTACCTGTATCTTTAGCCCCAGTATAAGGGGTAGCAGGATAGTACCTGTATCTTTAGCCCCAGTGTAAGGGGTAGCAGGGTAGTACCTGTATCTTTAGCCCCAGTATAAGGGGTAGCAGGATAGTACCTGTATCTTTAGCCCCAGTGTAAGGGGTAGCAGGATAGTACCTGTATCTTTAGCCCCAGTATAAGGGGTAGCAGGATAGTACCTGTATCTTTAGCCCCAGTGTAAGGGGTAGCAGGGTAGTACCTGTATCTTTGGCCACCAGGCCAGTGTAATGGGTAGCAGGATAGTACCTGTATCTTTAGCCCCACTGTAAGGGGTAGCAGGGTAGTACCTGTATCTTTAGCCCCAGTGTAAGGGGTAGCAGGATAGTACCTGTATCTTTGGCCACCAGGCCAGTGTAAGGGGTAGCAGGATAGTACCTATATCTTTAGCCCCAGTGTAAGGGGTAGCAGGGTAGTACCTGTATCTTTAGCCCCAGTGTAAGGGGTAGCAGGGTAGTACCTGTATCTTTAGCCCCAGTGTAAGGGGTAGCAGGATAGTACCTGTATCTTTAGCCCCAGTGTAAGGGGTAGCAGGATAGTACCTGTATCTTTAGCCCCAGTATAAGGGGTAGCAGGATAGTACCTGTATCTTTAGCCCCAGTGTAAGGGGTAGCAGGGTAGTACCTGTATCTTTGGCCACCAGGCCAGTGTAAGGGGTAGGGGAACTCCAGCTGTCCCTCTGTCCAGACCCTCTGGTGTTACTGAACTCCCAACGCTTCTGCTGCAGCTGCTGGAGCCAGTACTGCATCACCTGGCGGTTAGGGGCCTGGAACAGAGACACAGAGACACAGGGTTAGGGGCCTGAAACACAGAGACACAGAGACACATGGTTAGGGGCCTGAAACACAGAGACACAGAGACACATGGTTAGGGGCCTGAAACACAGAGACACAGGGTTAGGGGCCTGAAACACAGAGACACAGGGTTAGGGGCCTGAAACACAGAGACACAGGGTTAGGGGCCTGAAACACAGAGACACATGGTTAGGGGCCTGAAACACAGAGACACAGCGTTAGGGGCCTGAAACACAGAGACACAGGGTTAGGGCGGTTAGGGGCCTGGAACAGAGACACAGGGTTAGGGGCCTGAAACACAGAGACACAGGGTTAGGGGCCTGAAACACAGAGACACAGGGTTAGGGCGGTTAGGGGCCTGGAACAGAGACACAGGGTTAGGGGCCTGAAACACAGAGACACAGACTCAGGGTTAGGGGGGTTAGGGGCCTGAAACACAGAGACCCAGGGTTAGGGGGGTTAGGGGCCTGAAACACAGAGACACAGAAAACACAGGGTTAGGGGGGTTAGGGGCCTGAAACACAGAGACCCAGGGTTAGGGGGGTTAGGGGCCTGAAACACAGAGACCCAGGGTTAGGGGGGTTAGTGGCCTGAAACACAGAGACACAGAAAACACAGGGTTAGGGGGGTTAGGGGCCTGAAACACAGAGACACAGGGTTAGGGGCCTGAAACACAGAGACACAGAAAACACAGGGTTAGGGGGGTTAGGGGCCTGAAACACAGAGACACAGGGTTAGGGGCCTGAAACACAGAGACACAGGGTTAGGGGCCTGAAACACAGAGACACAGGGTTAGGGGCCTGAAACACAGAGACACAGGGTTAGGGGCCTGAAACACAGAGACACAGAGACACAGGGTTAGGGGCCTGAAACACAGAGACACAGGGTTAGGGGGGTTAGTGGTCATGTTTAGGGTCAGGCATGTAGTTGGAGGGGGACTTTGCATAGTGTTATACTGGATGTGAGAGTTGTCTGGAGAGGACGAACTCCCTGCTAGTACAGGTGGGAAAAAAGGCTGGGCCTTTCAAACTGATTGGTCTGCAGCCCTGTCAATCACCCTTCAAGCTTCCACTCATTCCAACCAATCAGGGCACTTGCACGCACTTCAGGGCGCCGCCCCGCACACCTTACATTAGAGCGTACTTTGCAGTATGGAGAAGATAAGTGTTTTGATACTGACAGACTTTCACATGCTAGGTGTTTGGAGATAAGTAAGATAAGTTGTAGTGTTGTTTGCTAGAACCAGCTAATGCTAGAATTGTTTGTGCATGCACCCTGTGCATGCTAATAGGTGTTACAGTCATTATCATTGCTGAAAGTGTGTTTGAGTGCAACTAGCATACTCAGTATGTGTATCAGCAAAGGTTATATTGTTTGTATGTTACCGCTGTTATATATAGCCTTAAATGTTACTGTTCTATTAGAGAGCACCATTGATGAGTTTCTAGAGGTTCCAGGATGTTCTATTAGAGAGCACCATTGATGAGTTTCTAGAGGTTCCAGGATGTTCTATTAGAGAGCACCATTGATGAGTTTCTAGAGGTCCCAGGATGTTCTATTAGAGAGCACCATTGATGAGTTTCTAGAGGTTCCAGGATGTTCTATTAGAGGGCACCATTGATTAGTTTCTAGAGGTTCCAGGATGTTCTATTATACAGTGCATTCGGAGAGTATTCAGACCCTTTGACTTTTTTCAAATTTTGTTAAGTTACAGCCTTATTCTAAAATGGATTAAATAAATACACAATCCTCATCAATACCCCATAATGACAAAGTGAAAAGTTTTTTTTATACATTTTTGCACATTTATTACAAATAAAAACAAATACCTTGTTTACATAAGTATTCAGACCCTTTGCTATGAGACTTGAAATTGAGCTCAGGTGCATCGTGTTTCCATTGATCATCCATGAGATGTTTCTACAACTTGGAGTCCACCTGTGGTAAATTCAAATGATTGGACATGATTTGGAAAGACACACACCTGTCTATACAGTGGCTTGCGAAAGTATTTACCCCCCTTGGCATTTTTCCTATTTTGTTGCCTTACAACCTGGAATTAAAATGGATTTTTGGGGGTTTGTATCATTTGATTTACACAACATGCCTACCACTTTGAAGATGCAAAATATTTGTGTGTGTGAAATAAACAAGAAATAAGACAAAAAAATCAGAACACTTGAGCGTGCATAACTATTCACCCCCCCAAAGTCAATACTTTGTAGAGCCACCTTTTGCAGCAATTACAGCTGCAAGTCTCTTGGGGTATCTCTATAAGCTTGGCACATCTAGCCACTGGGATTTTTGCCCATTATTCAAGGCAAAACTGCTCCAGCTCCTTCAAGTTGGATGGGTTCCGCTGGTGTACAGCAATCTTTAAGTCATACCACAGATTCTCAATTGGATTGAGGTCTGGGCTTTGACTAGGCCATTCCAAGACTGGAAGGTGAACCTCCGACCCAGTATCTAATCTCTGGAAGACTGAAACAGGTCTCCCTCAAGAATTACCCTGTATTTAGTGCCATCCATCATTCCTTCAATTCTGACCAGTTTCCCAGTCCCTGCCGATGAAAAACATCCCAACAGCATGATGCCGCCACCACCATGCTTCACTGTGGGGATGGTGTTCTCGGGGTGATGAGGTGTTGGGTTTGTGCCAGACATAGTGTTTTCCTTGATGGCCAAAAAGCTCAATTTTAGTCTCATATGACCAGAGTACCTTCTTCCATATGTTTGGGGAGTCTCCCAAATGCCTTTTGGCGAACGCCAAACGTGTTTGCTTCCGTAAAGCCCAGCTCTGTGGAGTGTATTGCTTAAGGTGGTCCTATGGACAGATACTCCAATCTCCGCTGTGGAGCTTAGCAGCTCCTTCAGGGTTATCTTTGGTCTCTTTGTTGCCTCTGATTAATGCCCTCCTTGGCTGGTCCATGAGTTTTGGGGGGCGGCCCTCTCTTGGCAGGTTTGTTGTGGTGCCATATTCTTCAATTTTTTTTATAATGGATTTAATAGTGCTCTGTGGGATGTTCAAAGTTTCTGATATTTTTTTATAACCCAACCCTCATCTGTACTTCTCCACAACAAGAGCTCCTTGGTCTTCATGGTGCCGCTTGCTTGGTGGTGCCCCTTGCTTAGTGGTGTTGCAGACTCTGGGGCCCTTCAGAACAGGTGTATATATATACACTGAGATCATGTGACAGATCATGTGACACTTAAATAAAGTCCACCTGTGCGCAATCTAACTAATTATGTGACTTCTGAAGGTAATTGGTTGCACAAGATCTTATTTAGGGGCTTCATAGCAAAGCAAACATGTCCGTTATTTATTTTTTTGAATCTTTTGAAACAGGTAATTTTTTCCAAATAAAAATCCATTTAAATTACAGGTTGTAATGCAACAAAATAGGAAAAACGCCAAGGGGGATGAATACTTTTGTAAGTAAGGTAAGGTATTTCTGTATAAGGTCCCACAGTTGACAGTGCATGCCAGAGAAAAAACTAAGCCATGAGGTCGAAGGAATTGTCCGTAGAGCTCTGAGACAGGATTGTGTCGAGGCACAGATCTGGGGAAGGGTACCAAAAAATGTCTGCAGGACAGGACAGAAGGTCACCAAGATCACAGTGGCCTCCATCATTCTTAAATGGAATAAGTTTGGAACCACCAAGACTCTTCCTAGAGCTGGCCGCCCGGCCAAACTGAGCAATCGGGGAAGAAGGGCCTTGGTCAGGGAGGTGACCAAGAACCCGATGGTCACTCTGACAGAGCTCCAGAGTTCCTCGGTGGGAAATACACATCCAAAAACTCTCGAATTTGGACTCCAGACCAAAGGACAAATTTCCACCGGTCTAATATCCATTGCTCGTGTTTCTTGGCCCAAGCAAGTCTCTTCTTATTATTGGTGTCCTTTAGTAGTGGTTTCTTTGCAGCAATTCGACCATGAAGGCCTGATTCACACAGTCCCCTCTGAACAGTTGATGTTGAGATGTGTCTATGACCTGAACTCTGTAAAGCATTTATTTGGGCTGCAATTTCTGAGGCTGGTAACTCTAATGAACTTATCTTATTAGTAAATGCCTTGAGGCCATCACACACATTCACGATGATTCTTGAATTCTTGTTCTTGTCAAACAAGAGACTTGCCTGTATTTTACCACTGTGTGGCCTGGCATGAGATGCTTTAGCTCATCAATCAGCTATCAACTAGGCTATGATTCACTGAAGATTTAGCCATGTCATTTTTGTAATGTATTTTATATTCCTGTTTCACAACATCCCTTATGTGATTTAGTTTTTTCACCCCTTCCTTTTCACACGGACTTTTTATTGGATTTATTTTCAGTTTATGTGGTTGCATTTATCCACGTACCGAACCCAGGATATAGGCCTCCTATACTGCTGTTTTTTCTGTTCTTTAATGTGGAATATTTTCTACTGATTACTGTCTCTATATTTTTGTTTTGACTTATTTTTTTACCTACTTGATATGCAATTCACTTGTAATTTTTATAATAAAACTTTGGCCTATAGATGAGAAATGGTGTATAATCATTTTCATATAGAAAATGCCGTGTCCAAAACAGAAAGTGTGTATTTATTAAAGAACACGCTATTTGGGGCGGCAGGTAGCTTAGTGGTTAAGAGCGTTGTGCCAGTAACCGAAAGGTCGCTGGTTCTAATCCCCAAGCCGACTAAGTTAAAAATCTGTCGATGTGCCCTTGAGCAAGGCACTTAACCCTAATTGCTCCTGTAAGTCGCTCTGGATAAGAGCGTCTGCTAAATGACGAAAATGTAAAAAATGTAAAATGTTATCCTCTGCAGCAGAGGTAACTCTGGGTCTTCCTTTCCTGTGGCGGTCCTCATGAGAGCCAGTTTCATCATAGCGCTTGATGGTTTTTGTGACTGCACTTGAAGAAACTTTCAAAGTTCTTGAAATGTTCCAGATTGACTGACTTTCAGGTCTTAAAGTAATGATGGACTGTTGCTTCTCTTTGCTTATTTGAGCTGTTCTTGCCATAATATGGACTTGGTCTTTTATCAAATAAGGCTATCTTCTGTATACCCCCCTACCTTGTCACAACACAACTGATTGGCACAAACCCATTAAGAAGGAAAGAAATTCCACAAATTAACTTTTAAGACGGCACACCTGTTAATTGAAATGCATTCCAGGTGACTACCTCATGAAGCTGGTTCAGAGAATGCCAAGTGTGTGCAAAGCTGTCATTAATGCAAAGGGTGGCTATTTGAAAAAAAAATATTTTTGATTTGTTTAACACTTTTTGATTACTACATGATTCCATGTGTTATTTTATAGTTTTGATTTCTTCACTATTATTCTACAATATAAAAAATAGTAAAAATTAAGGAAAACCATTGAATGAGTAGGTGTGTCCAAACTTTTGACTGGTAGTGTATGTGTGTACAGTGGGGAGAACAAGTATTTGATACACCCCCATGCTTCACAGTAGGTATGGTGTTCTTTGGATGCAACTCAGCATTCTTTGTCCTCCAAACACGACGAGTTGAGTTTTTACCAAAAAGTTATATTTTGGTTTCATCTGACCATATGACATTCTCCCAATCCTCTTCTGGATCATCCAAATGCACTCTAGCAAACTTCAGACAGGCCTGGACATGTACTGGCTTAAGCAGGGGGACACGTCTCGCACTGCAGGATTTGAGTCCCTGGCGGCGTAGTGTGTTACTGATGGTAAGCTTTGTTACTTTGGTCCCAGCTCTCTGCAGGTCATTCACTAGGTCCCCCCGTGTGGTTCTGGGATTTTTGCTCACCGTTCTTGTGATCATTTTGACCCCACGGGGTGAGATCTTGCGTGGAGTCCCAGATCGAGGGAGATTATCAGTTTATCAGATTATCGAGGGAGATTAGCAGCTTGGTTTGAAGAAATCAACTGTGGGAGCAATTATTAGGAAATGGAAGACATACAAGACGTATGTCTTCCATTTCCTAATAATTGCTCCCACAGTTGATTTCTTCAAACCAAGCTGCTTACCTATTCAAATCAAATCAAATCAAATTTTATTGGTCACATGCGCCGAATACAACAAGTGCAGACATTACAGTGAAATGCTTACTTACAGCCCTTAACCAACAGTGCGTTTATTTTAAACAAAAAAAGTAAGAATAAAACAACAACAAAAAAAAAGTGTTGAGAAAAACAAAGAGCAGAAGTAAAATAAAGTGACAGTAGGGAGGCTATATATACAGGGGGGGTAACGGTGCAGAGTCAATGTGCGGGGGCACCGGCTAGTTGAGGTAGTTGAGGTAATATGTACATGTGGGTAGAGTTAAAGTGACTATGCATAAATACTTAACAGAGTAGCAGCAGCGTAAAAGGATGGGGTGGGGGGCAGTGCAAATAGTCCGGGTAGCCATGATTAGCTGTTCAGGAGTCTTATGGCTTGTGGGTAGAAGCTGTTGAGAAGTCTTTTGGACCTAGACTTGGCACTCCGGTACCGCTTGCCGTGCGGTAGCAGAGAGAACAGTCTATGACTAGGGTGGCTGGAGTCTTTGACAATTTTGAGGGCCTTCCTCTGACACCGCCTGGTATAGAGGTCTTGGATGGCAGGGAGCTTTGCCCCAGTGATGTACTGGGCCGTACGCACTACCCTCTGTAGTGCCTTGCGGTCAGAGGCCAAGCAGTTGCCATACCAGGCGGTGATGCAACCAGTCAGGATGCTCTCGATGGTGCAGCTGTAGAATTTTTTTGAGGATCTGAGGACCCATGCCAAATCTTTTTAGTCTCCTGAGGGGGAATAGGCTTTGTCGTGCCCTCTTCACGACTGTCTTGGTGTGCTTGGACCATGATAGTTCGTTGGTGATGTGGACACCAAGGAACTTGAAGCTCTCAACCTGTTCCACTACAGCCCCGTCGATGAGAATGGGGGCGTGCTCAGTCCTCTTTTTTTTCCTGTAGTCCACAATCATCTCCTTTGTCTTGGTCACGTTGAGGGAGAGGTTGTTGTCCTGGCACCACACGGCCAGATCTCTGACCTCCTCCCTATAGGCTGTCTCATCGTTGTCGGTGATCAGGCCTACCACTGTTGTGTCGTCGGCAAACTTAATGATGGTGTTGGAGTCGTGCCTGGCCATGCAGTCATGGGTGAACAGAGAGTACAGGAGGGGACTGAGCACGCACCCCTGAGGGGCCCCCGTGTTGAGGATCAGTGTGGCAGATGTGTTGTTACCTACCCTTACCACCTGGGGGCGGCCCGTCAGGGAAGTCCAGGATCCAGTTGCAGAGGGAGGTGTTTAGTCCCAGGATCCTTAGCTTAGTGATGAGCTTAGAGGGCACTATGGTGTTGAATGCTGAGCTGTAGTCAATGAATAGCATTCTCACGTAGGTGTTCCTCTTGTCCAGGTGGGAAAGGGCAGTGTGGAGTGCGATAGAGATTGCATCATCTGTGGATCTGTTGGGGCGGTATGCAAACTGGAGTGGGTCTAGGGTTTCTGGGATTATGCTGTTGATGTGAGCCATGACCAGTCTTTCAAAGCACTTCATGGCTACAGACGTCAGTGCCACGGGTCGGTAGTCATTTAGGCAGGTTATCTTAGAGTTCTTGGGCACGGGGACTATGGTGGTCTGCTTGAAACATGTTGGTATTACAGACTCGGTCAGGGACATGTTGAAAATGTCAGTGAAGACACTTGCCAGTTGGTCAGCACATGCTCGGAGTACACGCCCTGGTAATCCGTCTGGCCCAGCGGCCTTGTGAATGTTGACTTGCTTAAAAGTCTTACTCACATCGGCTACGGAGAGCGTGATCACATAGTCGTCCGGAACAGCTGGTGCTCTCATGCATGCTTCAGTGTTGCTTGCCTCGAAGCGAGCATAGAAGTGGTTTAGCTCGTCTGGTAGGCTTGTGTCACTGGGCAGCTCGCGGCTGTGCTTCCCTTTGTAGTCTGTAATAGTTTATTGCAGATTCAGTCTTCCCAGCCTGGTGCAGGTCTACAATTTTGTTTCTGGTGTCCTTTGACAGCTCTTTGGTCTTGGCCATAGTAGAGTTTGGAGTGTGACTGTTTGAGGTTGTGGACAGGTGTCTTTTATACTGATAACAAGTTCAAACAGGTGCCATTAATACAGGTAACGAGTGGAGGACAGAGGAGCCTCTTAAAGAAGAAGTTACAGGTCTGTGAGAGCCAGAAATCTTGCTTGTTTGTAGGTGACCAAATACTTATTTTCCACCATAATTTGCAAATACATTCATAAAAAATCCTACAATGTGATTTTCTGGATTTTTTTTTCTCAATTTGTCTGTCATAGTTGACGTGTACCTATGATGAAAATTACAGGCCTCTCTCATCTTTTTAAGTGGGAGAACTTGCACAATACTTTTTTTCCCCCACTGTATACAGTATAGTGAATATACACAACATGACCAACAGTATGTGGACACCTGCTCATCGAACATCTCATTCCAAAATCCTGTCATTAATATGGAGTTGGTTCCCCCTTTGCTGCTATAACAGCCTCCACTCTTCTGGGAAGGCTTTCCACTAGATGTTGGAACATTGCTGCGGGGACTTGCTTCCATTCAGCCAGAAGAGCATTAGTGAGGTCGGGCACTGATGTTGGGCGATTAGGCCTGGCTCGCAGTCAGCGTTCCAATTCATCCTAAAGGTGTTTGATGGGGTTGAGGTCAGGGCTCTGTGCAGGCCAGTCAAGTTCTTCCACACCGATCTCAACAAACCATTTCTGTATGGACCTCGCTTTGTGCACGGGGGCATTGTCATGCTGAAACAGGAAAGGGCCTTCACCAAAGTGTTGCCACGCAGTTGGAAGAACAGAATCGTCTAGAATGTAATTGTATGCTGTAGTTTTAAGCTTTCCCTTCACTGGAACTAAGGGGCCTAGCCCGAACCATGAAAAACAGCCCCAGACCATTATTCCTCCTCCACCAAACTTTACAGTTGGCACTATGCATTCGAGCAGGTAGCGTTCTCCTAGCATCTGGACTGCCAGAAGTTACTAACCTAGACTGTCAGGTTATTAAAGGGAAAGTAGCTACTAACCTAGACTGTCAGGTTATTAAAGGGAAAGTAGCTACTAACCTATACTGTCAGGTTATTGAAGGGAAAGTAGCTACTAACCTAGACTCTCAGGTTATTAAAGGGAAAGTACAGTTGAAGTCGGAAGTTTACATACACTTAGGTTGGAGTCATTAAAACTCGTTTTTCAACCACTCCACAAATTTCTTGTTAACAAACTATAGTTTTGGCAAGTCGGTTAGGACATCTACTTTGTGCATGACACAAGTAATTTTTCCAACAATTGTTTACAGACAGATTTTTTCACTTATAATTGACTGTATCACAATTTCAGTGGGTTAGAAGTTTACATATACTAAGTTGATTGTGCCTTTAAACAGCTTGGAAAATTCCAGAAAATTATATAATGGCTTTAGAAGCTTCTGATAGGCTAATTGACATCATTTGAGTCAATTGGAGGTGTACCTGTGGATGTATTTCAAGGCCTACCTTCAAACTCAGTGCCTCTTTGCTTGACATCATGGGAAAACTTACCCAGCCTCTCGCTGGCGCTCAGGCTGGTCCCAGCCCTTTGGCGCTCCACTGTTGTCAGGCGCTTTCTGCAGCTTGTCTCAATAGTCAGCACCCATAGACACAGTTTCCTGTTCCTGAGATTTCAGTACTTTCCCACCCTAACTGTGCTCTTTGTACATATGTCCTTGGGCAGTTCAACAAAGAGGTAAGTATTTGATACACTGCCGATTTTGCAGGTTTTCCTACTTACAAAGCATGTAGAGGTCTGTAATTTTTATCATAGGTACACTTCAACTGTGAGATACGGAATCTAAAACAAAAATCCAGAAAATCACATTGTATGATTTTTAAGTAATTAATTTGCATTTTATTGCATGACATAAGTATTTGATCACCTACCAACCAGTAGGAATTCCGGCTCTCACAGACCTGTTAGTTTTTCTTTAAGAAGCCCTCCTGTTCTCCACTCAATACCTGTATTAACTGCACCTGTTTGAACTCGTTACCTGTATAAAAGACACCTGTCCACACACTCAATCAAACAGACTCCAACCTCTCCACAATGGCCAAGACCAGAGAGCTGTGTAAGGACATCAGGGATAAAATTGTAGACCTGCACAAGGCTGGGATGGGCTACAGGACAATAGGCAAGCAGCTTGGTGAGAAGGCAACAACTGTTGGCGCAATTATTAGAAAATGGAAGAAGTTCAAGATGACGGTCAATCACCCTCGGTCTGGGGCTCCATGCAAGATCTCACCTCATGGGGCATCAATGATCATGAGGAAGGTGAGGGATCAGCCCAGAACTACACGGCAGGACCTGGTCAATGACCTGAAGAGAGCTGGGACCACAGTCTCAAAGAAAACCATTAGTAACACACTACGCCGTCATGGATTAAAATCCTGCAGCGCACGCAAGCTTTTTGGTCTAAACTCCACTCGCCATGTTTGGAGGAAGAAGAAGGATGAGTACAACCCCAAGAACACCATCCCAACCGTGACGCATGGAGGTGGAAACATCATTCTTTGGGGATGCTTTTCTGCAAAGGGGACAGGACGACTGCACCGTATTGAGGGGAGGATGGATGGGGCCATGTATCGCGAGATCTTGGCCAACAACCTCCTTCCCTCAGTAAGAGCATTGAAGATGGGTCGTGGCTGGGTCTTCCAGCATGACAACGACCCGAAACACACAGCCAGGGCAACTAAGGAGTGGCTCCGTAAGAAGCATCTCAAGGTCCTGGAGTGGCTTAGCCAGTCTCCAGACCTGAACCCAATAGAAAATCTTTGGAGGGGAGCTGAAAGTCCGTATTGCCCAGCGACCGCCCCGAAACCTGAAGGATCTGGAGAAGGTCTGTATGGAGGAGTGGGCCAAAATCCCTGCTGCAGTGTGTGCAAACCTGGTCAAGACCTACAGGAAACGTATGATCTCTGTAATTGCAAACAAAGGTTTCTGTACCAAATATTAAGTTCTGCTTTTCTGATGTATCAAATACTTATGTCATGCAATAAAATGCAAATTAATTACTTAAAAATCATCCAATGTGATTTTCTGATAAAAATTACAGACCTCTACATACTTTGTAAGTAGGAAAACCTGCAAAATTGGCAGCGTATCAAATACTTGTTCTCCCCACTGTATGTATGTATATATATATATATATATATATATATATATATATATATATATATATACACACATATACACACACACACACAACCGTTTAAAAGTTTGGGGTCACTTAGAAATGTCCTTGTTTTCCATGAAAACATACATGAAATGAGTTTGAATAGGAAATATAGCAAAATGAATAGTAAATGTAGTCATTGACAAGGTTAGAAATAATGATTTTTAATTGAAATAATAATTGTGTTCTTCAACTTTGCTTTGGTCAAAGAATCCTCAATTTGCAGCAATTACAGCCTTGCAGACCTTTGGCATTCTAGTTGTCAATTTGTTGAGGTAATCTGAAGAGATTTCATCCCATGCTTCCTGAAGCACCTCCCACAAATTGGATTGGCTTGATGGGCACTTCTTACGTACCATACGGTCAAGCTGCTCCCACAACAGCTCAATAGGGTTGAGATCTGGTGACTGTGCTGGCCACTCCATTATAGACGGAATACCAGCTGACTTCTTCTTCCCTAAATAGTTCTTGCATAGTTTGTTGCTGTGCTTTGGGTCATTGTCCTGTTGTAGGAGGAAATTGGCTCCAATCAAGCGCCGTCCACAGGGTATGGCATGGCTTTGCAAAATGGAGAGATAGCCTTCAAGATACCTTTTATCCTGTACAAATCTCCCACTTTACCACCACCAAAGCACCCGCAGACCATCACATTGCCTCCACCATGCTTGACAGATGGCATCAAGCACTCCTCCAGCATCTTTTCATTTGGTCTGCGTCTCACAAATGTTCTTCTTTGTGATCCGAGCACCTCAAACTTTGATTCATCTGTCCATAACACTTCTTTCCAATCTTCCTCTGTCCAGTGTCTGTGTTCTTTTGCCCATCTTAATCTTTTCTTTTTATTGGCCAGTCTGAGATATGGCTTTTTCTTTGCAACTCTGCCTAGAAGGTCAGCATCCCGGAGTCGCCTCTTCACTGTTGACGTTGAGACTGGTGTTTTGCGGGTAGTATTTAATGAAGCTGCCAGTTGAGTCGTCTGTTTCTCAAACTAGACACACAAATGTATTTGTCCTCTTGCTCAGTTGTGCACCGGGGCCTCCCACTCCTCTTTCTATTCTGGTTAGAGCCAGTTTGCGCTGTTCTGTGAAGGGAGTAGTACACAGCGTTGTACGAGATCTTCAGTTTCTTGGCAATTTCTCGCATGGAATAGCCTTCATTTCTCAGAACAAGAATAGACTGACGAGTTTCAGAAGACAGTTCTTTGCTTCTTTAATCAGCACAACAATGCTAACACAATTGCAAAAGGGTTTTCAAATGATCAATTAGCCTTTTAAAATGATAAACTTGGATTAGCAAACACAACGTGCCATTGGAACACAGGGCTGATGGTTGCTGATAATGGGCGTCTGTACGCCTATGTAGATATTCCATTAAAAATCAGCCGTTTCCAGCTACAATAGCCATTTACATCAGTAACAATGTCTACACTGTATTTCTGATTTGATGTTATCAATTGCTTTTCTTTCGAAAACAAGGTAATTTCTAAGTGATCCCAAACTTTTGAACGGTAGTGTACATATATTTATTTATTTATATTTTATTTCACCTTTATTTAACCAGGTAAGCCAGTTGAGAACAAGTTCTCATTTACAACTGCGACCTGGCCAAGATAAAGCAAAGCAGTGCGATAAAAACAACAACACAGAGTTACATAAGGTAGTTGGGTGGGCTAATTACAGATGGGCTGTGTCCAGGTGCAGTGATCGGTAAGGTGCTCTGACAACTGATGCTTAAAGTTAGTGAGGGAGATAAGAGTCTCCAGCTTCAGAGATTTTTGCAGTTCGTTACAGTCATTGGCAGCAGAGAACTGGAAGGAATGGCGGCCAAAGGAGGTGTTGGCTTTGGGGATGACCAGTGAGATATACCTGCTGGAGCGCAGACTATGGGTGGGTGTTGCTATGGTGACCAGTGAGCTCAGATAAGGCGGGGATTTGCCTAGCAGTGATTTATAGATGACCTGGAGCCAGTGGGTTTGGCGACGAATATGTAGTGAGGGCCAGCCAACGAGAGCGTACAGGTCACAATGGTGAGTAGTATATGGGGCTTTGGTGACAAAACGGATGGCACTGTGATAGACTACATCCAATTTTCTGAGTAGAGTGTTGGAGGCTATTTTGTAAATGACATCGCCGAGGTCAAGGATCGGTAGGATAGTCAGTTTTACGAGGGCATGTTTGGCAGCATGAGTGAAGGAGGCTTTGTTGCGAAATAGGAAGCTGATTCTAGATCTAACTTTTGATTGGAGATGCTTAATGTGAGTCTGGAAGGAGAGTTTACAGTCTAACCAGACACCTAGGTATTTGTAGTTGTCCACATACTCTAGGTCAGACCCGTCGAGAGTAGTGATTCTAGTCGGGCGGGCGGGTGCAAGCAGCGTTCGATTGAAGAGCATGCATTTAGTTTTACTAGCGTTTAAGAGCAGTTGGAGGCTACGGAAGGAGTGTTGTATGGCGTTGAACCTCGTTTGGAGGTTTGTTAACACAGTGTCCAATGGGCCATATGTATAGAAAATGGTGTCGTCCGCATAGAGGTGGATCTGAGAATCACCAGCAGCAAGAGCGACATCATTGATATACACAGAGAATAGAGTCGGCCCAAGAATTGAACCCTGTGGCACCCCCATAGAGACTGCCATAGGTCCAGACAACAGGCCCTCCGATTTGACACATTGAACTCTATCTGAGAAGTAGTTGGTGAACCAGGCGAGGCAGTCATTTAAGAAACCAAAGCTATTTACTCTGCCACATGATTCAACAGGCTACATTATATTCCATATGATTCAACAGGCTACATTCTATTCCACATTATTGAACAGGCTTCATTCTATTCCACAGGCTACATTCTATTCAACATGACTGAACAGGCTACATTATATTCCACATGATTCAACAGGCTACATTATATTCCATATGATTCAACAGGCTACATTCTAGTCCACGTGATTTAACAGGCTACATTCTATTCCACATGACTGAACAGGCTACATTCTATTCCATATGATTCAACAGGCTACATTCTATTCCATATGATTCAACAGGCTACATTCTATTCCATATGATTCAACAGGCTACATTCTAGTCCATGTGATTTAACATGCTACATTCTATTCCACATGACTGAACAGGCTACATTATATTCCACATGACTGAACAGGCTACATTCTATTCCATATGATTCAACAGGCTACATTCTATTCCATATGATTCAACAGGCTGCATTCTATTCCATATGATTCAACAGGCTACATTATATTCCACATGATTCAACAGGCTACATTCTATTCCATATGATTCAACAGGCTACATTATATTCCACATGATTCAACAGGCTACATTCTAGTCCACATGATTCAACAGGCTACATTCTATTCAACAGGCTACATTCTATTCCACATTATTTAACAGGTTACATTATATTCCATACGATTCAACAGGCTACATTATATTCCATATGATTCAACAGGCTACATTTTACATTTACATTTTAGTCATTTAGCAGACACTCTTATCCAGAGCGACTTACTCCAGAGTGCATACATTATATTTTTTTCATACCCCTTGTGGGAATCAAACCCACAACCCTGTCGTTGCAAACACCATGCTCTACCAACTGAGCTACATCCCTGCCGGCCATTCCCTCCCCTACCCTGGACAACGCTGGGCCAATTGCGCGCCCCCCGGTCGCGGCCGGCTACGACAGACCCTGGATTCGAACCAGGATCTCTAGTGGCACAGCTAGCACTGCGATGCAGTGCCTTAGACCACTGCGCCACTCGGGAGACTCATTATATTCCATATGATTCAACAGGCTACATTATATTCCATATGATTCAACAGGCTACATTATATTCCATATGATTCAACAGGCTACATTATATTCCATATGATTCAACAGGCTACATTCTAGTCCACAGGATTCAACAGGCTACATTATATTCCACATGACTGAACAGGCTACATTATATTCCACATGACTGAACAGGCTACATTATATTCAACAGGCTACAGTCTTTCAACAGGCTACATTATATTCAACAGGCTACATTCTATTCCATATGATTCAACAGGCTACATTCTATTCCATATGATTCAACAGGCTACATTTTATTCCAAGTGATTCAACAGGCTACATTTTATTCCACAGGATTCAACAGGCTACATTATATTCTGTAACACGAGATGCAGTTGATACATTGTAACAATACTCATACCACACCACAGATGATACATTGTAACAACACATTCATAAGCACACACCAATGACAGTTTCCCAACATATTGTCACTTAGTTGCCATTATGTACCAATGCATGTGGCCCATACTTCCTAAAACTACAGGCCATAATAAAGGGTGTGTCTATAACTTCTTCTTCTTCTACAGTGACAGCTATTGTTATGCAGCAAAATCATTCTTTTAGTCAATTGTAGGCGTGTATTCACCCATCTTGACATGGACGTGCATTTAACATCAAACTACGCGTAACTATAGAATGACGTAAACAATGTAGATCATATTTACCTTGAGTAGAAACTCCTTCCCCGCGGTGCGGATCTCAAACTGCCCCTCATCACCCTCCACATCATAGCTGAAGCTGGCTTCGCCTATCGCTATGTGCCCCAGCGGCAAGGCGTCTTGGGGAGTCTTGAAGTAATACAAATAACATTTCCTCTCGTCGTACACAAACCAGCGGAGTTTAAACCCCCGCAGCGGCCCTTTTCCAGCGAGTTTAGTCAAATAACCGCAAAGTTTCGCAACCGGGTCCTTCGGTGATTCGGGTTCGCCCGCGTCCACCAACTTGGAGGCCTGAATTGATGGCTCCCGTGTAGAGTTCTCCTCTCCGCCAGCCTCTTCGTGCATCTTTCCCCCAACTTTCTTCGCCTTGGCTCGTCACAGCGAATGCACGGTCACAGATTATCCATTATATTGACCAGATACTTAAGTGGCCGCTCCAACATGAAAAAATAAATGTCTTCAAAAATGGAAGGCAGTCGGAAGGACGCAAAATTAGGTGGAACCCCATTCAGCATTGTGAACCTAGCGACAATAGGGTCACTTGAGCATGAAGTTAAATTTCAAAATAAAAGTCCACCAGATTATTATTTTTTCTGATTTTCAAATCAAATCAAATCAAATCAAATTTTATTGGTCACATGTGCCGAATACAACAAGTGCAGACATTACAGTGAAATGCTTACTTACAGCCCTTAACCAACAGTGCGTTTATTTTAAACAAAAAAAGTAAGAATAAAACAACAACAAAAAAAAAAGTGTTGAGAAAAACAAAGAGCAGAAGTAAAATAAAGTGACAGTAGGGAGGCTATATATACAGGGGGTAACGGTGCAGAGTCAATGTGCGGGGGGCACCAGGCTAGTTGAGGTAGTTGAGGTAATATGTACATGTGGGTAGAGTTAAAGTGACTATGCATAAATACTTAACAGAGTAGCAGCAGCGTAAAAAGGATGGGGTGGGGGGGCAGTGCAAATAGTCCGGGTAGCCATGATTAGCTGTTCAGGAGTCTTATGGCTTGTGGGTAGAAGCTGTTGAGAAGTCTTTTGGACCTAGACTTGGCACTCCGGTACCGCTTGCCGTGCGGTAGCAGAGAGAACAGTCTATGACTAGGGTGGCTGGAGTCTTTGACAATTTTGAGGGCCTTCCTCTGACACCGCCTGGTATAGAGGTCTTGGATGGCAGGGAGCTTTGCCCCAGTGATGTACTGGGCCGTACGCACCTACCCTCTGTAGTGCCTTGCGGTCAGAGGCCAAGCAGTTGCCATACCAGGCGGTGATGCAACCAGTCAGGATGCTCTCGATGGTGCAGCTGTAGAATTTTTTTGAGGATCTGAGGACCCATGCCAAATCTTTTTAGTCTCCTGAGGGGGAATAGGCTTTGTCGTGCCCTCTTCACGACTGTCTTGGTGTGCTTGGACCATGATAGTTCGTTGGTGATGTGGACACCAAGGAACTTGAAGCTCTCAACCTGTTCCACTACAGCCCCGTCGATGAGAATGGGGGCGTGCTCAGTCCTCTTTTTTTTCCTGTAGTCCACAATCATCTCCTTTGTCTTGGTCACGTTGAGGGAGAGGTTGTTGTCCTGGCACCACACGGCCAGATCTCTGACCTCCTCCCTATAGGCTGTCTCATCGTTGTCGGTGATCAGGCCTACCACTGTTGTGTCGTCGGCAAACTTAATGATGGTGTTGGAGTCGTGCCTGGCCATGCAGTCATGGGTGAACAGAGAGTACAGGAGGGGACTGAGCACGCACCCTGAGGGGCCCCCGTGTTGAGGATCAGTGTGGCAGATGTGTTGTTACCTACCCTTACCACCTGGGGGCGGCCCGTCAGGAAGTCCAGGATCCAGTTGCAGAGGGAGGTGTTTAGTCCCAGGATCCTTAGCTTAGTGATGAGCTTAGAGGGCACTATGGTGTTGAATGCTGAGCTGTAGTCAATGAATAGCATTCTCACGTAGGTGTTCCTCTTGTCCAGGTGGGAAAGGGCAGTGTGGAGTGCGATAGAGATTGCATCATCTGTGGATCTGTTGGGGCGGTATGCAAATTGGAGTGGGTCTAGGGTTTCTGGGATTATACTGTTGATGTGAGCCATGACCAGTCTTTCAAAGCACTTCATGGCTACAGACGTCAGTGCCACGGGTCGGTAGTCATTTAGGCAGGTTATCTTAGAGTTCTTGGGCACGGGGACTATGGTGGTCTGCTTGAAACATGTTGGTATTACAGACTCGGTCAGGGACATGTTGAAAATGTCAGTGAAGACACTTGCCAGTTGGTCAGCACATGCTCGGAGTACACGCCCTGGTAATCCGTCTGGCCCAGCGGCCTTGTGAATGTTGACTTGCTTAAAAGTCTTACTCACATCGGCTACGGAGAGCGTGATCACATAGTCGTCCGGAACAGCTGGTGCTCTCATGCATGCTTCAGTGTTGCTTGCCTCGAAGCGAGCATAGAAGTGGTTTAGCTCGTCTGGTAGGCTTGTGTCACTGGGCAGCTCGCGGCTGTGCTTCCCTTTGTAGTCTGTAATAGTTTTCAAGCCCTGCCACATCCGACGAGCGTCAGAGCCAGTGTAGTATGATTCAATCTTAGACCTGTATTGACTCTTTGCCTGTTTGATGGTTCGTCGGAGGTCATAGCGGGATTTCTTATAAGCTTCCGGGTTAGAGTCCCGTTCCTTGAAAGCGGCAGCTCTACCCTTTAGCTCAGTGCGGATGTTGCCTGTAATCCATGGCTTCTGGTTGGGGTATGTACGTACGGTCACTGTGGGGACGACATCATCGATGCACTTATTGATGAAGCCAGTGACTGATGTGGTGTACTCCTCAATGCTGTCTGAAGAATCCCGGAACATGTTCCAGTCTGTGCTAGCAAAACAGTCCTGTAGCTTGGCATCTGCGTCATCTGACCACTTTTTTATTAACCGAATCACTGGTGCTTCCTGCTTCAGTTTTTGCTTATAAGCAGGAATCAGGAGGATAGAGTTATGGTCAGATTTGCCAAATGGAGGGCGAGGGAGAGCTTTGTATGCGTCTCTGTGTGTGGAGTAAAGGTGGTCTAGAGTTTTTTTCCCTCTGGTTGCACATTTGACATGCTGGTAGAAATTAGGTAGAACGGATTTAAGTTTCCCTGCATTAAAGTCCCCGGCCACTAGGAGCGCTGCATCTGGATGAGCGTTTTCCTGTTGATTAATGGCCTTGTACAACTCATTCAGTGCAATCTTAATGCCAGCATTGGTTGTGTGGTTTGCTTTTAATCACAAAGGTTATAGTTTAATTGACTTAAACATACATTTATTGAAAACAAATATATATATATATATATATTATTGAAATCAATTAACAAAGATCGATTTACTGTCTATTTTTTATTTGTTACTACTATAATGATAAAACAATAACAGCACTGTTACTGGAAGTATATATGGTTTTAAACTACTGTCAACTCTTAACAGAACAGGATTTAAACATGTTTTGAAGAGAACATTTTCACATTGGCCCCGTCCAAGGGTAACTTTTTACAGGGCCACAGTGTCTCCCGACCCCCCTGTGTCTCAGTCCCCTAGGTGCCAGGGGCTAGGATCAGTCACTCTGTCCTGTCTGGGCATGCTCTCTCTAATTCCCCTCTTGGAGGACCTGAGCCATAGGGCCATGCCTCAGTACTACCTGGCCTGACGACTCCTGGCTGGCCCCGTCCCCAGTCCAGTTGTGTTGTTTGTGCGCTCTCTCTCTCTCTCTCTCTCTCTCTCTCTCTCTCTCTCTCTCTCTCTCTCTCTCTCTCTCCTCTCTCTCTGTCTCTCTCTCTCTCTCTGTCTCTCTCTCTCTCTCTCTCTCTCTCTCTCTCTCTCTCTCTCTCTCTCTCTCTCTCTCTCTCTCTCTCTCTCTCTCTCTCTCTCTGTCTCTCTCTCTCTCTCTCTCTCTCTCTCTCTCTCTCTCTCTCTCTCTCTCTCTCTCTCTCTCTCTCTCTCTCTCTGTCTCTCTCTCTCTCTCTCTCTCTCTCTCTCTCTCTCTCTCTCTCTCTCTCTCTCTCTCTCTCTCTCTCTCTCTCTCTCTCTCTCTCTCTCTCTCTCTCTCTCTCTCTCTCTCTCTCTCTCTCTCTCTCTCTCTCTCTCTCTCTCTCTCTCTCTCTCTCTCTCTCTCTCTCTCTCTCTCTCTCTCTCTCTCTCTCTCTCTCTCTCTCTCTCTCTGTCTCTCTCTCTCTCTCTCTCTCTCTCTGTCTCTCTCTCTCTCTCTCTCTCTCTCTCTCTCTCTCTCTCTCTCTCTCTCTCTCTCTCTCTCTCTCTCTCTCTCTCTCTCTCTCTCTCTCTCTCTCTCTCTCTCTCTCTCTCTCTCTCCTCCTCTCTCACTAGGTTCCCTGACATTCACATTCACTACTCACCATCATACTGGACCATGCTGTTTCAACAGACACATCTCGGCATTGCAAACTGACCAGCTGAACCTCATGGAACCATGCTCATGCTTTGGTTTGTCTTCTCTGTGTTCTTCTACCCTCCAGTCTGGCTTGCCGCACTCACTATCCACCACAAGACCCACAGTCAACACCTCACTATCCACCACAAGACCCACAGTCAACACATCACTATCCACCACAAGACCTACAGTCAACACCTCACTATCCACCACAAGACCCACAGTCAACACCTCACTATCCACCACAAGACCCACAGTCAACACATCACTATCCACCACAAGACCCACAGTCAACACCTCACTATCCACCACAAGACCCACAGTCAACACCTCACTATCCACCACAAGACCCACAGTCAACACCTCACTATCCACCACAAGACCCACAGTCAACACCTCACTATCCACCACAAGACCCACAGTCAACACATCACTATCCACCACAAGACCTACAGTCAACGCATCACTATCCACCACAAGACCCACAGTCAACACATCACTATCCACCACAAGACCCACAGTCAACACCTCACTATCCACCACAAGACCCACAGTCAACACATCACTATCCACCACAAGACCCACAGTCAACACCTCACTATCCACCACAAGACCCACAGTCAACACATCACTATCCACCACAAGACCCACAGTCAACACCTCACTATCCACCACAAGACCCACAGTCAACACCTCACTATCCACCACAAGACCCACAGTCAACACATCACTATCCACCACAAGACCCACAGTCAACACCTCACTATCCACCACAAGACCCACAGTCAACACCTCACTATCCACCACAAGACCCACAGTCAACACATCACTATCCACCACAAGACCCACAGTCAACACATCACTATCCACCACAAGACCCACAGTCAACACCTCACTATCCACCACAAGACCCACAGTCAACACCTCACTATCCACCATATCCACCACAAGACCTACAGTCAACACCTCACTATCCACCACAAGACCCACAGTCAACACCTCACTATCCACCACAAGACCCACAGTCAACACCTCACTATCCACCACAAGACCCACAGTCAACACCTCACTATCCACCACAAGACCCACAGTCAACACCTCACTATCCACCACAAGACCCACAGTCAACACCTCACTATCCACCACAAGACCCACAGTCAACACCTCACTATCCACCACAAGACCCACAGTCAACACCTCACTATCCACCACAAGACCCACAGTCAACACCTCACTATCCACCACAAGACCTACAGTCAACACCTCACTATCCACCACAAGACCCACAGTCAACACCTCACTATCCACCACAAGACCCACAGTCAACACCTCACTATCCACCACAAGACCCACAGTCAACACCTCACTATCCACCACAAGACCCACAGTCAACACCTCACTATCCACCACAAGACCTACAGTCAACACCTCACTATCCACCACAAGACCCACAGTCAACACCTCACTATCCACCACAAGACCTACAGTCAACACAAGACCCACAGTCAACACAAGACCTACAGTCAACACATTGATAATGGCGCCGGAGGAGAAGGCTGCTGTTTTACGGGCTCCTAACCAATTGTGATATTGTGTGTGTTTTTTCGAAAAAATTATGTTTCTGCCCACGTCTCTTATGACCGAAAAGACAGCAATTACTCACCTTGTACTGGACGAAGATTTTTTCTTTAACGAGTCGGACGTGAAGGATTTACTTCAGACACCCGACAAGGCCCAAATCACCGTCATTCACAGGAGAAAGAAACTGAGATATTGGGGACGTATGTCGGGGTGCCTTGTAAGGATCCAACGGGGAGTTGGTAAACTGCCTCTACCATCAGTCCTATTAGCCAACGTACAATCATTGGATAACAAAATAGACAAACTAAGATCACGAATATCAAGTTAGTTATCACGTATATCCTACCAACGGGACATTAAAAACTGTAATATCTTATGTTTCACTGAGTCGTGGCTGAACGATGACATGGATAACATACAGCTGGCGGGGTTTTGTCGTGGCTGAACGATGACATGGACAACATACAGCTGGCGGGGTTTTGTCGTGGCTGAACGATGACATGGACAACATACAGCTGGCGGGGTTTTGTCGTGGCTGAACGATGACATGGACAACATACAGCTGGCGGGGTTTTGTCGTGGCTGAACGATGACATGGACAACATACAGCTGGCGGGGTTTTCGGTGCAGCGCCAAGATAGAACAGATGCTTCCGGTAAGACAAGGGGTGGCGGTCTGTGTATATTTATAAACAACAGCTGGTGCACAAAATCAAATACTAAGGAAGTCTCAAGGTTTTGCTCGCCTGAGGTAGAGTATCTCATGATAAGCTGTAGACCACACTATCTACCAAGAGAGTTTTCATCTATATTCTTTGTAGCTGTCTATTTACCACAACAAACCGATGCTGGCACTAAGATTGCACTCAATGAACAGTATAAGGCCATAAGTAAACAGGAAAACGCTCATCCAGAGGCAGCGCTCCTAGTGGCCGGGGACTTTAATGCAGGGAAACTTAAATCCGTTCTACCTAATTTCTACCAGCATGTTAAATGTGCAACCAGAGGGAAAAAAAACTCTAGACCACCTTTACTCCACACACAGAGACACATACAAAGCTCTCCCTCACCCTCCATTTGGCAAATCTGACCATAACTCTATCCTCCTGATTCCTGCTTACAAGCAAAAACTAAAGCAGGAAGCACCAGTGACTCGGCCAATAAAGAAGTGGTCAGATGATGCAGATACTAAGCTACAGGACTGTTTTGCTAGCACAGACTGGAATATGTTCCGGGATTCTTCAGATAGCATTGAGGAGTACACCACATCAGTCACTGGCTTCATCAATAAGTGCATCGATGATGTCGTCCCCACAGTGACCGTACGTACATACCCCAACCAGAAGCCATGGATTACAGGCAACATCCTCACTGAGCTAAAGGGTAGAGCTGCCGCTTTCAAGGAGCGGGACTCTAAACCGGACGCTTATAAAAATTTGCCCTCCGACGAACCATCAAACAAGCAAAGAGTCAATACAGGACTAAGATTGAATTGTACTACACCGGCTCCGACGCTCGTCGGATGTTGCAGGGCTTGAAAACTATTACAGACTACAAAGGGAAGCACAGCCGCGAGCTGCCCCGGACGACTGTGTGATCACTGACATTTTCAACATGTCCCTGACTGAGTCTGTAATACCAACATGTTTCAAGCAGACCACCATAGTCACTGTGCCCAAGAACACCAAGAGAACCTGCCTAAATGACTACAGACCCGTAGCACTCACAGCTGTAGCCATGAAGTGCTATGAAAGGCTGGTCATGGCTCACATCAACACCATTATCCCAGAAACCCTAGACCCACTCCAATTTGCGTACCGCCCCAATAGAGATCCACAATCTCTATTGCACTCCACACTGCCCTTTCCCACCTGGACAAAAGGAACACCTACGTGAGAATGCTATTCATTGACTACAGCTCAGCGTTCAACACCATAGTGCCCTCTAAGCTCATCACTAAGCTAAGGATCCTGGGACTAAACACCTCCCTCTGCAACTGGATCCTGGACTTCCTGACGGGCCGCCCCCAGGTGGTAAGGGTAGATAATAACACATCTGCCACACTGATCCTCAACACGGGGGCCCCTCAGGGGTGCGTGCTCAGTCCCCTCCTGTACTCTCTGTTCACCCATGACTGCTTGGCCAGGCACGACTCCAACACCATCATTAAGTTTGCCGATGACACAACAGTGGTAGGCCTGATCATCGACAACGATGAGACAGCCTATAGGGAGGAGGTCAGAGACCTGGCCGTGTGTTGCCAGGACAGCAACCTCTCCCTCAACGTGATCAAGACAAAGGAGATGATTGTGGACTCATGGAAAAGGAGGACCGAGCACGCCCCCATTCTCATCGACAGGCTGTAGTGGAGCAGGTTGAGAGCTTCAAGTTCCTTGGTGTCCACATCACCAACAAACTAACATGGTCTAAGCACACCAAGACAGTCGTGAAGAGGGCACGACAAAGCCTATTCCCCCTCAGGAGACTGAAAAGATTCGGCATGGGTCCTCAGATCCTTAAAAGGTTCTACAACTGCACCATCGAGAGTATCTTGACTGGTTGCATCACCGCCTGGTATGGCAACTGCTCGGCCTCCGACCGCAAGGCACTACAGAGGGTATTGTGTACGGCCCAGTACATCACTGGGGCCAAGCTTCCTGCCATCCAGGACCTCTATACCAGGCGGTGTCAGAGGAAGGCCCTAACAATTGTCAAAGACTCCAGTCACCTTAGTCATAGACTGTTCTCTCTGCTACCGCACGGCAAGCGGTACCGGAGCGCCAAGTCTAGGTCCAAGAGGCTTCTAAACAGCTTCTACCCCCAAGTCATAAGACTCCTGAACAGCTAATCAAATGGCTACCCGGACTATTTGCATTAATGGAGCATTTTAACGTCATGCATATTCTTCCTTAGATCATACACTACTGGACTGAAGACTGAAATACTGGATGTCTTTCTTTTCCATCCTGCACTGTGAGTACAGAGCTCATCATTGAGTTTACATGTCAGGATTTCTTCAGTGTTTTTCAGTACAAGAGCCCTTTTCTATTTCTGGATTTGAACATTGAAAATAATAGTTCCACGACAGACACCATCATATTGTTCCAATACAGTTAGTATTGCTGTGTCTCTGTGTAGTTTAATATAATGTGCCATTTAGCAGACGCTTTTATCCAAAGCGACTTACAGTCATGCGTGCATACACGTATGGGTGGTCCCGTGGATCGAACCCACTACCCTGGCGTTACAAGCGCCATGCTCTACCAATTGAGCTACGAAGGACCATATATAGTATGTAGTTGGTATATCGGTTCATTAATACTGAAGTCAGTTCTGGTCCCAGAGAGGATCTCAATGGTGTCACACATAGCCATGATAACCAAGTTACCCTGAATACATTAATTCTGTATGAATGAATTCTTGAATAAATGAATAGAATAAATGAATTATTCTCTGAATAAAAATGTTTTTGTCATTATTTTATTTTAACTTTACATTGTAACCTGTATTATAGTAGATCACTGGTTAATACAGACTACACCCTTCCCTTAGTTCTACCCTCGTTATAGTAGATCACTGGTTAATACAGACTACACCCTTCCCTTAGTTCTACCCTCGTTATAGTAGATCACTGGTTAATACAGACTACACCCCTTCCCTTAGTTCTACCCTCGTTATAGTAGATCACTGGTTAATACAGACTACACCCTTCCCTTAGTTCTACCCTCGTTATAGTAGATCACTGGTTAATACAGACTACACCCTTCCCTTAGTTCTACCCTCGTTATAGTAGATCACTGGTTAATACAGACTACACCCTTCCCTTAGTTCTACCCTCGTTATAGTAGATCACTGGTTAATACAGACTACACCCCTTCCCTTAGTTCTACCCTCGTTATAGTAGATCACTGGTTAATACAGACTACACCCTTCCCTTAGTTCTACCCTCGTTATAGTAGATCACTGGTTAATACAGACTACACCCTTCCCTTAGTTCTACCCTCGTTATAGTAGATCACTGGTTAATACAGACTACACCCTTCCCTTAGTTCTACCCTCGTTATAGTAGATCACTGGTTAATACAGACTACACCCTTCCCTTAGTTCTACCCTCGTTATAGTAGATCACTGGTTAATACAGACTACACCCTTCCCTTAGTTCTACCCTCGTTTCAAGTAGATCACTGGTTAATACAGACTACACCCTTCCCTTAGTTCTACCCTCGTTATAGTAGATCACTGGTTAATACAGACTACACCCTTCCCTTAGTTCTACCCTCGTTATAGTAGATCACTGGTTAATACAGACTACACCCTTCCCTTAGTTCTACCCTCATTTCAGTCCACAACTTTTGAATCAAGTAATAATTAAACAGAAACATTTCCAGCTGATGGAAACTTTCCACACAAATATTCATTTAAAAAGCTAAAAGACCTTCACAGTCTGTTGTCTTAACAATGTAAGAACAATTATAATGTTATACGTGTCTATAACAGTGATAATAACTGTCTATAGGAGTGTAACAGAACTGTTTCTAACAATGTACAGCACATCTACCAATGCACAGATGTGGTCCTCTGTAGCTCAATTGGTAGAGCATGGCGCTTGTAACGCCAGGGTAGTGGGTTCGATCCCCGGGACCACCCATACGTAAAAAAATTTGCGCGCATGACTGTAAGTTGCTTTGGATAAAAGCGTCTGCTAAATGGCATATTATTATTATTTAAAGAGCATAAACTATTTTGTTTCTGAATCCTCAGAGCCCTGACTGGAAGCAGCATGGGGGACATTGCCATCTAGTGGAATGGAAATTCAAATATTATTCCAGATATTATTTAATGAGGAATTTTTTACTTTCAATAATAAATTCCTTTTCAACTCATTAATATGTAACATTGTTGTTTAATACACATTTCGATGTCCCCTTATTAACATAACTTTAATTACGTTTTTGAACATGTTCTGATTACTTTTTATTTTTTTTCATTTGCCCACCTAGTACCCATTTACAAATAATCACTAGAAATCAACAATAAGCCTCAATCTCTCCTAAAATGGGAGAGGGTAGAATCAGGAGAAACAGGTCGCATCTTGAAACAGGCTGAATATAATACGATTTGTGATGTTGTAGTCAACTAAAGGGAGGACTTTTATTTTGAATCTTTTTTTGCGATTTGGACGGTCACGTTAATGTCGCTTAATAGCGGTAAATGATTGAATGGAGCTGAACCATTCTAGCCAATGAGAGGGCAGATATGCGCACGCAAAACAGGCACAACTCCAATATAGTGTTTTTTCTCACAGTTTCCGGGATGTCACGTGTCCTACTTATATCAACTACACACGTAACAACCTACGCATTACGAAACGTTTTTTCGATCAAATAATCCACACGTAGCAAATAAACCATTACATATTTTGTTAACCAAATTCGAGACTCTGTCATTGACCTCCATACAAAAAAACTCCAAGCTTGGTGAGCAAAAAACCCCCCAAAACCGCCACCTACTGGAGAAGACAGATTTTGGGCCCAGTTATCACTCTGGCTTAGCCTCATCCTCTCTGGCACGGTTCTGTTTCCATCCACATGACTGCTTGGACTCTGGGAGATTCAGGTGATGATGGTAGTTGTAGTTTTAGAGGGAATGGGTTAGAACCGTAAAGCAGCCGACCCCAGGTGGAAGCATCAACAGGCAGGCCGTTCTCTCTGAAGAGATGGTGGTAGCTTAATGTGATCCTGCCTTTATTATTGTCCTCCATGATGATGAAATCGGGGAGGGGACTCAAATCAAATCAAATCAAATTGTATTGGTCACATGTGCCGAATACAACAGGTGTAGACATTACCGTGAAATGCTTACTTACAGCCCTTAACCAACAATGCATTTATGTTTTAATAAAAAAGTAAAATAAAACAATAACAACAAAAAAGTGTTGAGAAAAAAAGAGCAGAAGTAAAATAAAATAACAGTAGGGAGGCTATATACAGGGGGAAACCGGTGCAGAGTCAATGTGCGGGGGCACCGGCTAGTTGAGGTAGTTGAAGTAATATGTACATGTGGGTAGAGTTAAAGTGACTATGCATAAATAATTAACAGAGTAGCAGCAGCGTAAAAAGATGGGGTGGGGGTGGGGGGGGGGGCAGTGCAAATAGTCCGGGTAGCCATGATTAGCTGTTCAGGAGTCTTATGGCTTGAGGGTAGAAGCTGTTGAGAAGTATTTTGGACCTAGACTTGGCACTCCGGTACCGCTTGCAGATCTGTCTCCGTCCGTTAGGGACAGTTCGACATTTACTGTTCGAAAATCCCCCCAACATAAAACATATTTTCACATGACCCCTTGTATTGTAATTAAAAAATAATAATAACTCAAAAATAATGATTACCGTCACAGATAACAATAACTATAGCAACCCTGTGTTTATAAACACGAGTATCGACTTGACCACTTATAATAATAATAATAATAATATGCCATTTAGCAGACGCTTTTATCCAAAGCGACTTACAGTCATGCGTGCATAAATTTTTACGTATGGGTGGTCCCGGGTTTGCCGACCAGCACGGACGAGCTCACTCTCCCTGCCAGTGACCAGCTAGGGGGAAATCAGATTTTCCACATTTTAATTATATAAAATATATGCAATGATTTTCCACCAACCAATTATCAATGCATAACTGCTTAATGACTACCGACTTCCATGTGCTTCATCATGGTTTGCGTTTTCAACACCACAATCAGAGTATGTCAATCTTGACAAACAGGAAATACATCCCTCCTAATGTCATCAAACAGGAAATACATCCCTCCTAATGTCATCAAACAGGAAATACATCCCTCCTAATGTCATCAAACAGGAAATACATCCCTCCTAATGTCATCAAACAGGAAATACATCCCTCCTAATGTCATCAAACAGGAAATACATCCCTCCTAATGTCATCAAACAGGAAATACATCCCTCCTAATGTCATCAAACAGGAAATACATCCCTCCTGATGTCATCAAACAGGAAATACATCCCTCCTTACTAAGGTTTGGCTTGACAAGCTCTTAATGTCATTAAAGTTGTTGGTGTTTTGTAACAGACGTCTCTTTCCATTCATTGAACGGCCGGTGCACAGCTTGGATGCAGGAGTTATATTGGAGCGGAGTGGATGAACATGAGCAGGAAGCCTACATCAGACCTTTGAAGTGGCCTAATCAGAATAAAACATTGGGACTGGTTGTGTTTATGCCACACACACAAAATATAATACATTTAAAAAGTTAAATGACAAATATTTAAGCTATATTGAAGCGTTATGGTTCTAGGTCAAGGAATAGCCACTCGGATCGGAAAGGAGGCAGAACGCACGTTAAGCTTTCCTGAATAACTGGGCCTGCTGGGAGCATTAAGCTTCCTGAATAACTGGGCCTGCTGGGAGCATTAAGCTTCCTGAATAACTGGGCCTGCTGGGAGCATTAAGCTTCCTGAATAACTGGGCCTGCTGGGAGCATTAAGCTTCCTGAATAACTGGGCCTGCTGGGAGCATTAAGCTTTCCTGAATAACTGGGACTGCTGGGAGCATTAAGCTTCCTGAATAACTGGGCCTGCTGGGAGCATTAAGCTTCCTGAATAACTGGGCCTGCTGGGAGCATTAAGCTTTCCTGAATAACTGGGCCTGCTGGGATCATTAAGCTTCCTGAATAACTGGGCCTGCTGGGAGCATTAAGCTTCCTGAATAACTGGGCCTGCTGGGAGCATTAAGCTTCCTGAATAACTGGGCCTGCTGGGAGCATTAAGCTTCCTGAATAACTGGCCTGCTGGGAGCATTAAGCTTTCCTGAATAACTGGGCCTGCTGGGAGCATTAAGCTTCCTGAATAACTGGGACTGCTGGGAGCATTAAGCTTCCTGAATAACTGGGCCTGCTGGGAGCATTAAGCTTCCTGAATAACTGGGCCTGCTGGGAGCATTAAGCTTCCTGAATAACTGGGCCTGCTGGGAGCATTAAGCTTTCCTGAATAACTGGGCCTGCTGGGAGCATTAAGCTTTCCTGAATAACTGGGCCTGCTGGGAGCATTAAGCTTCCTGAATAACTGGGCCTGCTGGGAGCATTAAGCTTCCTGAATAACTGGGCCTGCTGGGAGCATTAAGCTTTCCTGAATAACTGGGCCTGCTGGGAGCATTAAGCTTCCTGAATAACTGGGCCTGCTGGGAGCATTAAGCTTCCTGAATAACTGGGCCTGTGTGGCTACACTACACAGGATGACTTGGGAGAATGATGATGGACAACAGACAGAGACAGTATCAGAAGGAAAAACAGACTGTCCTGTCTAGACCTTATAATCAGACTGTCCTGTCTAGACCTTATAATCAGACTGTCCTGTCTAGACCTTATAATCAGACTGTCCTGTCTAGACCTTATAATCAGACTGTCCTGTCTAGACCTTATAATCAGACTGTCCTGTCTAGACCTTATAATCAGACTGTCCTGTCTAGACCTTATAATCAGACTGTCCTGTCTAGACCTTATAATCAGACTGTCCTGTCTAGACCTTATAATCAGACTGTCCTGTCTAGACCTTATAATCAGACTGTCCTGTCTAGACCTTATAATCAGACTGTCCTGTCTAGACCTTATAATCAGACTGTCCTGTCTAGACCTTATAATCAGACTGTCCTGTCTAGACCTTATAATCTGTCCAGAGTAGACCCACAGCTGATCCAAATGGAATGAAACATTTAAATCACAGGGCTTTTGCTCCATTATTCAAATGACATTTCACTGCAGTTTCAGCCTAGAGTAGAATTGGACTCACTTGAAAACAATAATGCTAATATTAATTGCATTGTGCTGTTTAAGCTAGTCTAGGTAGGATCATTTTATTGTCCCTAGGGCCATACAAATGTTGTTAACTGTATAATTGATAAAACATTTTTTTTTAAAGCTAAGCGAGCCACTGAAAATACTAATACTAAACAATCTTTGTACAACACCTAGCGACCTCACCTAGCGACCTCACCTAGCGACCTCACCTAGAGATGTGAGCCTTTTGGCATTGTAGCGAACGGTGGGGCAAGGAATACAACTTGGTCAGAAAGACAAACACCCTACGCATTGTGCCAATAGGGTTAACCCACTTGCTGTTTAGTTTAGTTTAAGTTGAATTTCTTTGCACCAAGTGGTAAACAATACAGATAAAAACAAATCAATAATAAATGGTGTGCGAAGGGTTTATATGAAAACCACACCACCAAAAAACTATATACAATACATAAGTACAAAAATATAAATGATTTGTTAAAACAGGTAACAAAACCTACTAATTATAAACATATAAATTAATTGATCAGTGATCATGAAAAAACAAAACAATATTTATTTTGTTTAAATGTGTGTGTGCATGTGAGTGTGTGAGAGTTAGTCTCCATGGAGGAGATTACTGAGTATTTTGGTTCATCAGGCTGACCCCCAGTCTTCATGGAGGAGATTACTGAGTAGTTTGGTTCATCAGGCTGATCCCCAGTCTTCATGGAGGAGATTACTGAGTAGTTTGGTTCATCAGGCTGACCCCCCAGTCTTCATGGATGAGATTACTGAGTAGTTTGGTTCATCAGGCTGACCCCCAGTCTTCATGGAGGAGATTACTGAGTAGTTTGGTTCATCAGGCTGACCCCCAGTCTTCATGGAGGAGATTACTGAGTAGTTTGGTTCATCAGGCTGACCCCCAGTCTCCATGGAGGAGATTACTGAGTAGTTTGGTTCATCAGGCTGACCCCCAGTCTTCATGGAGGAGATTACTGAGTAGTTTGGTTCATCAGGCTGACCCCCCAGTCTCCATGGAGGAGATTACTGAGTAGTTTGGTTCATCAGGCTGACCCCCAGTCTTCATGGAGGAGATTACTGAGTAGTTTGGTTCATCAGGCTGACCCCCAGTCTTCATGGAGGAGATTACTGAGTAGTTTGGTTCATCAGGCTGACCCCCAGTCTTCATGGAGGAGATTACTGAGTAGTTTGGTTCATCAGGCTGACCCCCAGTCTTCATGGAGGAGATTACTGAGTAGTTTGGTTCATCAGGCTGACCCCAGTCTTCATGGAGGAGATTACTGGGTAGTTTGGTTAATCAGGCTGACCCCCAGTCTTCATGGAGGAGATTACTGAGTAGTTTGGTTCATCAGGCTGACCCCCAGTCTCCATGGAGGAGATTACTGAGTAGTTTGGTTCATCAGGCTGACCCCCAGTCTTCATGGAGGAGATTACTGAGTAGTTTGGTTCATCAGGCTGACCCCAGTCTTCATGGAGGAGATTACTGAGTAGTTTGGTTCATCAGGCTGACCCCCAGTCTTCATGGAGGAGATTACTGAGTAGTTTGGTTCATCAGGCTGACCCCCAGTCTTCATGGAGGAGATTACTGAGTAGTTTGGTTCATCAGGCTGACCCCCCAGTCTTCATGGAGGAGATTACTGAGTAGTTCGGTTCATCAGGCTGACCCCCAGTCTTCATGGAGGAGATTACTGAATAGTTGGGTTCATCAGGCTGACCCCCAGTCTTCATGGAGGAGATTACTGAGTAGTTTGGTTCATCAGGCTGACCCCCAGTCTCCATGGAGGAGATTACTGAGTAGTTTGGTTCATCAGGCTGACCCCCAGTCTTCATGGAGGAGATTACTGAGTAGTTTGGTTCATCAGGCTGACCCCCAGTCTTCATGGAGGAGATTACTGAGTAGTAGTCGTCGTCGTCGGGTGAGGTTGTGTCTCTCTCTGGCGGGAGGTAAGCTTGGCTTATATGGCTTATATACATAGTTTGGGCTTTGTCGAGTAAAGCTTAAACTATGTATTTAGATTGTAGTTAGGTATTGTAGGTAGTTATCGTGGGTTGTTGTATGTAATTATTGTAGGTAAGTATTGTATTCGGCTGAGCCCGGTGAAGCACAAAGCTAGCTAACCCACTACCTGGACTAGCTAGCGGGTAGCTACTGGTAACTATTAGCAACTGTGGATAGTTGATTCACGCCTGAGAGTACCTGTAATTACGCCAGCTGGCTGCCTACAATAATTACATACAAGCCACGGAGCAGGAGGGGAGGACCGAGCCAGCCGGGAGGATAGGGGACACAGAGAGTCAAAGGATGCAGAAAGGGAGGAGAGGAGGGTTGAGGAGGCAGAATCAGGAGATTGGAGGGAGAAGGATTGAGCAGAGGGAAGAGATGATAGGATGGAAGAGGAGAGAGTAGCGGGAGAGAGAGAGCGAAGGTTGCGACGGCACATTACCATCTGAGTAGGGGCAGAGTGAGTAGTGTTGGAGGAGAGCGAGAGAGAAAAGGATACAAAGTAGTGGTCGGAGACATGGAGGGGAGTTGCAGTGAGATTAGTAGAAGAACAGCATCTAGTAAAGATGAGGTCAAGCGTATTGCCTGCCTTGTGAGTAGGGGGGGACGGTGAGAGGGTGAGGTCAAAAGAGGAAAGGAGTGGAAAGAAGGAGGCAGAGAGAAATGAGTCAAATGTAGACGTAGGGAGGTTAAAGTCACCCAGAACTGTGAGGGGTGAGCCATCCTCAGGAAAGGAACTTATCAAGGCGTCAAGCTCATTGATGAACTCTCCAAGGGAACCTGGAGGGCGATAAATGACAAGGATTTTAAGCTTGAATGGGCTAGTGACTGTGACAGCATGGAATTCAAATGAGGATCTGGACAAACGATCCACCTACCAATAGAGGGCAGGTTGGAGTTGACTGTGTAGAAAGCATGCAGAAAAACGTCACGCATAAGGGAAGTACCAAAACACCTTGATAGGGGAGGAGCCTGCAAGCAGATGAGGAAATGTGGCTATATGGAAGAAATTATATAGTAAAAGCTGCAAAATGGGGAATGTAAACCACCAATGAAATTGTACTACCCTCCCCTGTGTCCAATAGAAAAACCCTCCCCAAAGCAAAGAAATAAAGTTAGACAACCCTCCCTTATTTTGGACCAGCCCCCCCACCCAAGTACATTTCAAACTGTCCCTTCGTACGTTCGTACTTTCGATCATCACACGTGATATCTCAGACAGCGCTTGTTCGATTTGTATTAAACCTGGGTGAATGATGCGCATCAATACCCAGGGCCTAACCCTAACCCTTCAAAGCTGTGTCAACACCCAGGGCCTAACCCTAACCCTTCAAAGCTGTGTCAACACCCAGGGCCTAACCCTAACCCTTCAAAGCTGTGTCAACACACAGGGCCTAACCCTAACCCTTCAAAGCTGTGTCAACACCCAGGGCCTAACCCTAACCCTTCAAAGCTGTGTCAACACCCAGGGCCTAACCCTAACCCTTCAAAGCTGTGTCAACACCCAGGGCCTAACCCTAACCCTTCAAAGCTGTGTCAACACCCAGGGCCTAACCTAACCCTTCAAAGCTGTGTCAACACCCAGGGGCCTAACCCTAACCCTTCAAAGCTGTGTCAACACCCAGGGCCTAACCCTTCAAAGCTGTGTCAACACCCAGGGCCTAACCCTAACCCTTCAAAGCTGTGTCAACACCCAGGGCCTAACCCTAACCCTTCAAAGCTGTGTCAACACCCAGGGCCTAACCCTACCCCTTTCAAAGCTGTGTCAACACCCAGGGCCTAACCCTAACCCTTCAAAGCTGTGTCAACACCCAGGGCCTAACCCTAACCCTTCAAAGCTGTGTCAACACCCAGGGCCTAACCCTTCAAAGCTGTGTCAACACCCAGGGCCTAACCCTAACCCTTCAAAGCTGTGTCAACACCCAGGGCCTAACCCTAACCCTTCAAAGCTGTGTCAACACCCAGGGCCTAACCCTAACCCTTCAAAGCTGTGTCAACACCCAGGGCCTAACCCTAACCCTTCAAAGCTGTGTCAATACCCAGGGCCTAACCCTTCAAAGCTGTGTCAACACCCAAGGCCTAACCCTTCAAAGCTGTGTCAACACCCAGGGCCTAACCCTAACCCTTCAAAGCTGTGTCAATACCCAGGGCCTAACCCTAACCCTTCAAAGCTGTGTCAATACCCAGGGCCTAACCCTAACCCTTCAAAGCTGTGTCAATACCCAGGGCCTAACCCTTCAAAGCTGTGTCAACACCCAGGGCCTAACCCTAACCCTTCAAAGCTGTGTCAACACCCAGGGCCTAACCCTTCAAAGCTGTGTCAACACCCAGGGCCTAACCCTAACCCTTCAAAGCTGTGTCAACACCCAGGGCCTAACCCTAACGCTTCAAAGCTGTGTCAACACCCAGGGCCTAACCCTAACCCTTCAAAGCTGTGTCAACACCCAGGGCCTAACCCTAACCCTTCAAAGCTGTGTCAACACCCAGGGCCTAACCCTAACCCTTCAAAGCTGTGTAAACACCCAGGGCCTAACCCTAACCCTTCAAAGCTGTGTCAATACCCAGGGCCTAACCCTTCAAAGCTGTGTGCAACACCCAGGGCCTAACCCTAACCCTTCAAAGCTGTGTCAACACCCAGGGCCTATCCCTAACCCTTCAAAGCTGTGTCAACACCCAGGGCCTAACCCTAACCCTTCAAAGCTGTGTCAACACCCAGGGCCTAACCCTTCAAAGCTGTGTCAACACCCAGGGCCTAACCCTAACCCTTCAAAGCTGTGTCAACACCCAGGGCCTAACCCTAACCCTTCAAAGCTGTGTCAACACCCAGGGCCTAACCCTAACCCTTCAAAGCTGTGTCAACACCCAGGGCCTAACCCTAACCCTTCAAAGCTGTGGCCAACACCCAGGGCCTAACCCTAACCCTTCAAAGCTGTGTCAACACCCAGGGCCTAACCCTAACCTTCAAAGCTGTGTCAACACCCTAGGGCCTAACCCTTCAAAG